>NW_022096089.1:0-25234 GCF_006542625.1 Nomascus leucogenys
ATTCCTTTTTCACTCTAGGCCTCTTAGCGCTCCGAATGTCCACTTGCATTTCTACAGAAAGAGTGTTTCAGAACTGCTCAATCAAAAGTAAGGTTCAACTCTGTTAGTTGAATGCACAGATCAGAAAGAGTTTCACAGAATGCTTCTGTGTAGTTTTATTTGAAACATTCCTTTTTCCACTGTAGGCTCTTAGCGCTCCTAATGTCCACTTGCAGTTTCTACAGAAAGAGTGTTTTCAGACTGCTCAATCAAAAGTAAGGTTCAACTCTGTTAGTTGAATGCACAGATCAGAAAGAGTTTCGCAGAATGCTTCTGTGTATTATTTGAAGATATTCCTTTTTCCATTGACCTCTTAGCGCTCCGAATGTCCACTTGCAGTTTCTACAGAAAGAGTGTTTCAGAACTCCTCAATCAAAAGTAAGGTTCAACTCTGTTAGTTGAATGCACATCAGAAAGAATTTCACAGAATGCTTCTGTGTAGTTTTTATTTGAAGATATTCCTTTTTCCTCTTAGGCCTCTTAGCCTCCAAATGTCCACTTGCAGTTTCTACAGAAAGAGTGTTTCAGAACTGCTCAATCAAAAGTAAGGTTCAACCTGTTAGTTGAATGCACAGATCAGAAAGAAGTTTCACAGAATGCTTCTGTTAGTTTATTTGAAGATATTCCTTTTTCCTCTATAGGCCTCTTAGCGCTCTGAATGTCCACTTGCAGTTTCTACAGAAAGAGTGTTTCAGAACTGCTCAAAAAGTAAGGTTCAACTCGTTAGTTGAATGCACAGATCAGAAAGAGTTTCACAGAATGCTTCTGTGTAGTTTTTATTTGAAGTATTCCTTTTTCCACTAGGCCTCTTAGCGCTCCGAATGTCCACTTCAGTTTCTAAAGAAAGAGTGTTTCAGAACTGCTCAATCAAAAGTAAGGTTCAACTCTTAGTTGAATGCACAGATCAGAAAGAAGTTTCACAGATGCTTGTGTAGTTTTATTTGAAGATATTCCTTTTTCCACTAGGCCTCTTAGCGCTCCGAATGTCCACTTGCAGTTTCTAAAAGAGGGTGTTCAGAACTGCTCAATCAAAAGTAAGGTTCAACTCTGTTAGTTGAATGCACAGATCGAAACTAAGTTTCACAGAATGCTCTGTGTAGTTTTTTTTGAAGATATTACTTTTTCCACTAGAGGCCTCTTACCGTTCCAAATATCCACTTGCAGTTTCTACAGAAAGAGTGTTTCATAACTCCTCAATCAAAAGTAAGGTTCAACTCTGTTAGTTGAATGCACAGATCAGAAAGAAGTTTCACAGAATACTTCTCTGTATTTTTATTTTAAAATATTCCTTTTTCCACTCTAGGCCTCTTAGTGCTCCGAATGTCCACTTGCAATTTCTACAGAAAGAGTGTTTCAGAACTGCTCAATCAAAAGTAAGGTTCAACTCTCTTAGTTGAATGCACAGATCAGAAAGGAGTTTCACCGAATGCTTCTGTGTAGTTTGTATTTGAAGACATTCCTTTTTCCACTGTAGGCGTCTTAGCGCTCCGTAAGTCCACTTGCAGTTTCTACAGAAGGAGGGTTTTAGAGCTGCTCTATCAAAAGTAAGGTTCACTCTGTTAGTTGAATGAACAGATCAGAAGTAGTTTCGCAGAATGCTTCTGTGTAGTTTATATTGGAAGATATTCCTTTTTGCATTGAACGCTTCTTTGCGCTCCAAATGTCCACTTGCAGTTTCTACAAAAAAGTGTTTCAGACTCCTCAAACAAAAGTAAGGTTCAAACTCTGTTAGTTGAATGCACTCATTAGAAAAAACTTTCACAGAATGCTTCTGTGTAGTTTTTATTTGAAGATATTCCTTTGCCTCTATAGGCCTCTGAGCCCTCCGAATGTCCACTTGCAGTTTCTACAGAAAGAGTGTTCAGAACTGCTCAATCAAAAGTAAGGTTCAACCCTGTTAGTTGAATGCACAGATCAGAAAGGAGTTTCACAGAATGCTTCTGCGTAGTGCTTATTTGAAGATATTCCTACTTCCTCTATAGGCTCTTAGCGCTCTGAATGGCCACCTGCAGTTTCTACAGAAAGAGTGCTTCAGAACTGCTCAATCAAATGTAAGGTTCAACTCTGTTAGTTGATGCACAGATCACAAAGAAGTTTCAGAGAATGCTTCTGTGTAGTTTTTATTTGAAGATATTCCTTTTTGCACTATAGGCCTCTTAGCGCTTCAAAGGTCCACTTCCAGTTTCTACAGAAAGAGTATTTCAGAACTCCTCAAACAAAAGTAAGTTTTAACTCTGTTAGTTGAATGCACAGATGAGAAAGCAGTTTCACAGAATGCTTCTGCTAGTTTTATTTGAAGATATTCCTTTTCCACTATTGGCCTCTTAGCGCTCCGAATGTTCACTTGCAGTTTCTAAAGAAAGAGGGTTTCAGAACTGCTCAATCAAAAGTAAGGTTCAACTCTGTTAGTTGAATGCACAGATGAGAAGAAGTTTCTCAGAACGCTTCTGTGTAGTTTTTATTTGGAGATATTCTTTTTTCCACTGTAGGCCTCTTAGCGCTCCAAATGTCCACTTGCAGTTCTACAGATAGAGTGTTTGAAAACTCAATCGGAAGTAAGTTCAACTCTGTTAGTTGAATGCACATATCAGGAAGAAGTTTCACAGAATACTTCTGTGTAGTTTTTATTTGAAGATATTCCTATTTCCGCTATAGCCTCTTAGCGCTCCGAATGTCCACTTGCATTTTCTACAGAAAGGTGTTTCAGAAACTGCTCAATCAAAAGTAAGGTTAAACACTCTTAGTTGAATGCGCAGAACAGTAAGAAGTTTCACAGATTACTTCTGTGTAGATTTTATTGAAGATATCCATTTTCCACTATAGGCCTCTTAGCGCCCATAATGTCACTTGCATTTTCTACAGAAAGAGTGTTTCAGAACTGCTCATCAAAAGTAAGTTCAACTCTGTTAGTTGAACACAGAACAAAAGAAGTTCACAGAATGCTTCTGTGTAGTTTTCATTTCAGATATTCATTTCTGCTAGGCTTAGCGCTGAATGTCCACTGCATTTCACAGAAAGGGTTCAGAATGCTCAATCAAAATAAGGTTCAACTTTTAGTTGAATGCACAGAACAGAAAGAAGTTTCACAGAATGCTTCTGTGTAGTTTTATTTGAAGATATTCCTATTTCCGCTATAGGACTCTTAGCCTCCGAATGTCCACTTGCATTTTCTACAGAAAGGGGTGTCTCAGAACTGCTCAATCAAAAGTAAGGTTGAACTCTGTTAGTTGAATGCACAGAACTGTAAAGAAGTTTCACAGATAGCTTCTGTGTAGTTTTTATTTGAACATATTCCTTTTTCAGCTATAGGCCTCTTAGCGCCCTGAATGTTCCACTTGCATTTTCTGCAGAAAGAGTGTTTCAGAATGCTCAATCAAAACTGAGGGTTCAACTCTGTTAGTTGAATGCACAGAACAGATAGAAGTTTCACAGATTGCTTCTGTGTAGTTTTTGTTTGAAAATACTCCTTTTTCCACTATAGGCCCCTTAGCGCCCTGAATGTCCACTTGCATTTTCTACAAAAGAGTGTTTCAGAACTGCTCAATCAAAAGTAAGGTCTACTCTGTTAGTTGAAAGCACAGAACAGAAAGAAGTTTCACAGAATGCTTCTGTGTAGTTTTTATTTGAAGATATTACTTTTTCCACTATAGGCCTCTTAGCGCCCAGAATGTCCACTTGCATTTTCCACAGAAAGAGTGTTTCAGAACTGCTCAATCAAAAGTAAGGTTCAACACTTCTAGTTGAATGCACAGAACAGAGAGAAGTTTCACAGATAGCTTCTGTGTAGTTTTTATTTGAACATATTCCTTTTTCCACTATAGGCCTCTTAGCGCCCTGAATGTCCACTTGCATTTTCTACAGAAAGAGTGTTTCAGAACTGCTCAATCAAAACTAAGGTTCAACTCTGTTAGTTGAATGGACAGAACAGAAAGAAGTTTCACAGAATGCTTCTGTGTAGTTTTTATTTGAAGATATTCCTTTTCCGCTATAGGCCTCTTAGCGCTCCGAATGTCCACTTGCATTTTCTACAGAAAGAGTGTTTCAGAACTGCTCAATCAAAAGTAAGGTTCAACTCTGTTAGTTGAATGCACAGAACAGAAAGAAGTTTCACAGATTGCTTCTCTGTAGTTTTTATTTGAAGATATTCCTTTTTCCACTGTAGGCCTCTTAGCGCCATGAATGTCCACTTGCATTTTGTACGAAAGAGTGTTTCAGATCTGCTCAATCAAAACTAAGGTTCAACTCTGTTAGTTGAAAGCACACAACAGTAAGAAGTTTCACAGATTGCTTCTGTGTAGTTTTCATTTGAAGATATTCCTTTTTCCACCATAGGCCTCTTAGCACCCTGAATGTCCACTTGCATTTCTACAGAAAGAGTGTTTCAGAACTGCTCAATAAATGTAAGGTTCAACTCTGTTAGTTGAATGCCAAAAGAAAGAAGTTTCACAGAATGCTTCGTGTAGTTTTTATATTGTGATATTCCTTTTCCGCTATAGGCCTCTTAGCGCTCCGAATGTCCACTTGCATTTTCTACAGAAAGAGTGTTTCAGAACTGTTCAATCAAAGTAGGTTCAACTCGTTAGTTGAATGCACAGAACAAAAGAAGTTTCACAGATGCTTCTGTGTAGTTTTTATTTGAACATATTCTTTTCCGCTGTAGGCCTCTTAGCGCCCTGAATTTCCACTTCCATTTTCTACAGAAAGAGTGTTTCAGAACTGCTCAATCAAAACTAAGGTTCAACTCTGTTAGTTGATAGCACAGAACAGTAAGAAGTTTCACAGATTGCTTCTGTGTAGTTTTGTTTGAAGATATTCCTTTTTCACTATAGGCCTCTTAGCGCCATGAATGTCTACTTGCATTTTCTACAGAAAGAGTGTTCAGAACTGCTCAATGTAAATAAGGTTCAACAGTGTTAGTTGAAAGAACAGAACAGTAAGAAGTTTCACAGATTCTTCTGTGTATTTTTATTTGAAGATATTACTTTTCCACATAGCCTCTTAGCGCTACGAATGTCCACTTGCATTTTCTACAGAAGAGTGTTTCAGAACTGCTCAATCAAAAGTAAGGGTTCAACTCTGTTAGTTGAATGCACAGATGACAATGAATTCACAGAATGCTTCTGTGTTGCTTTTCATTTGAAGATATTCCTTTTCCAATATATGGCCTCTTAGCGCTCCGACTGTCCACTTGCAGTTTCTACAGAAAGTGTGTTTCAGAGCTGCTCAATCAAAATAAGGTTCAACTCTGTTAGTTGAATGCCAAAATCAGAAAGAATATTCACAGAATGCTTCTGTGTAGTTTTATTTGAAGATATTCCTTTTTCCAGAAAGCTCTCTTAGGACTCCAAATGTCCACTTGCCGTTTCTACCGATAGAGTGTTTCAAAACTGCTCAATCAAAATTAAGGTTCAACTCTGTTAGTCGAATGCACAGATCAGAAAGAAGTTTCACAGAATGCTTCTGTGTAGTCTTTATTTGAAGATATTTCTTTTCCACTATTGGCCTCTTAGCGTTCCGAATGTCCACTTGGCAGTTTCTACAGAAAGAGTGTTTCAGAGCTGCTCAATCAAAAGTAAGGTTCAACTCTGTTAGTTGAATGTCGAAATCACAAAGAAGATTCACAGAATGCTTCTGTGTAGTTTTTATTTGAAGATATTCCTTTTTCCACTGTAGGCCTCTTTAGTGCTCCAAATATCCACTTGCAGTTTCTTCAGAAAGAGTGTTTGAAAACTCATTCAAAGTAAGGTACACATCTGTTATTGAACGCAGAGATCAGCAAGAAGTTTCACAGAATGCTACTGTGTTTCTTTATTTGAATATATTTCCTTTTCCACTATAGGCCACTTAGCGCTCTGATGTACACTTGCACTATCTACAGAAGAGTGTTTCAGAACGGCTCAATCAAAAGTAAGGTTCAAGTCTGTTAGTGGAATGCGCAGATCAGAAAGATGTTCGCAGAATGCTTTCTGTGTAGTTTTTTATTTGAAGATATTTCTTTTTACACTATAGGCCTCTTCACTCGAATGTCCACTTGCAGTTTTACAGAAAGTGGTGTTTCAGAACTGCTCAATCAAAATAAGGTTCAACTCTGTTAGTTGAATGCGCAGATCAAAACAAGTTTCACAAAATGCTTCTGTGTAGTTTCTTTTTGAGGATATTCCTTTTCCACTACAGCTCTTAGCGCTCCAATACGCTTGTAGTTTCTACAGAAAGAGTGTTTTCAAAACTCCTCAATCACATTTAGGTTCAACTCTGTTAGTTAATGCAGAGATCAAAAAGCTGTTTCCCAGAATGCTTCTGTGAAGTTTTTATTTGAAAGATATACCTTTTTCCACTCTAGGCCTCTTAGCGTCCGAATGTCCACTTGCAGTTGTACAGAAAGAGTGTTTCAGAATTGCTCAATCAAAAGTAAGGTTCAACTCTGTTAGTTGAATGCACAGATCAGAAAGAAGTTTCACAGAATGCTTCTGTGTAGTTTTTTTTGAAGATATCCTTTTCATCTATAGGCCTCTTAGTGCTCCAAATATCCACTTGCAGTCTCTACAGAAAGAGTTTTTCAAAATCCTCAATTAAAGTAAGTTCAACTCTGTTAGTTGAAAGCACAGAGCAGTAAGAAGTTTCACAGAATGCTTCTGTGTAGTTTTTTACTTGAAGATATTCCTTTTTCCACATAGGCCTCTTAGTGCTGCGAATGTCCACTTGCAGTTTCTACAGAGAGGTGTTCAGAACTGCTCAATCAAAAGTAAGTTCAACACTGTTAGTTGAATGTGCAGATCAGAAAGTAGTTTCACAGATTGCTTCTGTGTAGTTTTTATTTGAAGTTATTCCTTTTTCCACTATAGGCCTCTTAGTGCTGCGAATGTCCACTTGCAGTTCTACACGGAGAGTGTTGAAAATTCAATTAAAAGTAATGTTCAACTCTGTTAGTTGAATGCACATATCAGGAAGAAGTTCCACAGAATACTTCTGTGTAGTTTTTTATTGAAGATATTACTTTTTCACTATAGGCCTCTTACCGCTCCAAATATCCACTTGCAATTTCAACAGAAAGAGTGTTTCAAATCTCCTCAATCAAAAGTAAGGTTGAACACTGTTAATTGAATGCACAGAACAGAAAGTAGTTTCACAGAATGCTTCTGTGTATTCTTATTTGAAGATATTCCTTTTCCTCTATAGGCCTCTTAGCGCTCCAACAATCCAATTGCAGATTCTACAGAAAGAGGGTTTCAGAGCTGCTCAATCAAAAGTAAGGTTCAACTCTGTTAGTTGAATTAACAGATCAGAAAACAGTTTCACAGAATGTTTCTGTGTAGTTTTTATTTGAAGATATTCCTTTTTGCACTGTACGCTTCTTTACGCTCCAAATGTCCACTTGCAGTTTCTACAGAAAGATGTTTCAGAACTCCTCGAAGTAAGTACAACTCTGTTAGCTGAATGCACAGATCAGAAAGTAATTTCACAGAATGTTTCTGTGTTGTTTTTATTTGAAGATATTCCTTTTTCCGCTACAGGCCTTTGGCACTCCAAATATCCACTTGCAGTTTCTACAGAAAGAGTGATTCAAAACTCCTCAAGTAAAAGTAAGGTTCAACTCTGTTAGTTCAATGCACACATCAGAAAGAAGTTTCACAGAATGCTGCTGGGTAGTTTTTATTTGAAGATATTCGTTTTTCCACTATAGGCCTCTTAGCGCTCCGAAT
This sequence comes from Nomascus leucogenys, assembly GCF_006542625.1. NCBI lineage: Eukaryota > Metazoa > Chordata > Mammalia > Primates > Hylobatidae > Nomascus > Nomascus leucogenys. The sequence continues at coordinate 7,740 of NW_022096089.1, forward strand.
GTCCACTTGCATTTTCTACAGAAAGAGTGTTTCAGAACTGCTCAATCCAAAAGTAAGTTTCAACACTGTTAGTTGAAAGCACAGATCAGAAAGAAGTTTCACAGAATGCTTCTTTGTAGCGCTTATTTGAAGATATTCCTATTTCCTCTATAAGCCTGTTAGCGCTCTGAATGTCCACCTGCAATTTCTACAGAAAGAGTGTTCAGAACTCCTCAATCAAAAGTAAGGTTCAACTCTGTTAGTTGAACGCACAGATCAGAAAGAAGTTACAGAGAATGCTTCTGTGTAGTTTTTATTTGAAGATATTCCTTTTGCCTCTATAGGCCTCTTAGTGCCCCGAATGTCCACTTGCAGTTTCTACACGAAGTGTGTTTGAAAACTCAATTAAAAGTAATGTTCAACTCCGTTAGTTGAATGCACATATCAGGAAGAAGTTCCACAGAATACTTCTGTGTATTTTTTATTTGAAGATATTCCTTTTTCCACTATAGGCCTCTTAGCGCTCCAAATATCCACTTGCAATTTCTATGGAAAGAGTGTTTCAAATCTCCTCAATCAAAAGTAAGGTTGAACACTGTTAATTGAATGCACAGAACAGAAAGAAGTTTCACAGAATGCTTCTGTGTAGTTCTTATTTGAAGATATTCGTTTTCCTCTATAGGCCTCTTAGAGCTCCAACAATCCAATTGCAGCTTCTACAGAAAGAGTGTTAGAAAACTCAATCAAAACTAAGGTACAACTCTGTTAGTTGATTGCACAGATCAGAAAGAAGTTTCATGGAATGCTTCTGTGTAGTTTTTATTTGAAAATATTCCCTTTTCCTCTATAGTCCTCTTAGCCCTCTGAATGTCCACTTGCAGTTTCTACAGAAAGAGAGTTTCAGAGCTGCTCAATCAAAAGTAAGGTTCAACTCTGTTAGTTGAATTAACAGATCAGAAAAAAGTTTCGCAGAATGTTTCTGTGTAGTTTTTATTTGAAGATATTCCTTTTGCATTGTACGCTTCTTTGCGCTCCAAATGTCCACTTGCAGTTCTACAGAAAGAGTGTTCAGACCTCCTCAAACAAAACTAAGGTACAACTCTGTTAGTTGAATGCAGAGATCAGAAAGAACATTCATAGAATGCTTCTGTGTAGTTTTTGTTTGAAGATATTCCTTTTTCCACTACAGGCCTTTGGCGCTCCAAATATCCACTTGCGGTTTCTACAGAAAGAGTGTTTCAAAACTCCTCAAGCAAAAGCAAGGCTCAACTCTGTTAGTTCAATGCACACATCAGAAAGAAGTTTCACAGAATGCTGCTGGGTAGTTTTTATTTGAAGATATTCGTTTTTCCTCCGTAGGCCTCTTAGCGCTCCAAATGTCTACTTGCATTTTCTACAGAAAGAGTGTTACAGAACTGCTCAATCAAAAGTAAGGTTCAACACTGTTAGTTGAATGCACAGATCAGAAAGAAGTTTCACAGAATGCTTCTGTGTAGCGCTTATTTGAAAACATTCCTATGTCCTCTATAGGCCTCTTAGCGCTCTGAATGTCCACCTGCAGTTTCTACAGAAAGAGTGTTTCAGAACTCCTCAAGGAAAAGTAAGGTTCAACTCTTAGTTGAATGCACAGATCAGAAAGATGTTTCAGAGAATGCTGTGTAGTTTTTATTTGAAGATATTCCTTTTTCCACTATTGGCCTCTTAGCGCTTCGAATGTCCACTTCCACTTTCTACAGAAGAGTATTTCAGAACTCCTCAATGAAAAGTAAGTTTCAACTCTGTTAGTTGAATGCACAGATCAGAAAGAATTTGCACAGAATGCTTCTGTATAGATTTTATTGAAGATAATCCTTTTTCCACTCTTGGACTCTTAGCGCTCCAAATGTCCACTTGCCGTTTCTACAGAAAGAGTGTTTCAGAACTGCTCAATCAAAGTAAGGTTCAACTCTGTTAGTTGAATGCTCAGATGAGAAAGAAGTTTCACAGAATGCTTCTGTGACGTTTTTATTTCTAGATATTCCTTTTTGCACTGCAGGCCTCTTTGCTCTCCGAATGTCCACTTGCAGTTTCTACAGAAAGTGTGTTTCAGAATGCCTCAAATAAAAGTAAGGTTCAACCCTGTTAGTTGATTACACAGATCAGAAAGAGGTTTCACAGAATACTTCTGTGTAGTTTTGTTTGAAGGTATTCCTTTTTCCACTATTGGCTCTTAGCGCTCCGAATGTCCACTTGAAGTTTCTAAAGAAAGAGTGTTTCAGAACTGCTCAATCAAAAGTAAGGTTCAACCTCTTAGTTGAATGCAGAGATCAGAAAGAAGTTTCACAGATTGTTTTGTGTAGTTATAATTTGAAGATATTCCTTTTTCCACTAGAGGCCTCTTACCACTCAGAATGTCCACTTGCAGTTTCTACAGAAGGAGTGTATCAGAACTGCTCAATCAAAAGTAAGGTTCAACTCTGTTAGTTGAATGCACAGATCGGAACTAAGTTTCACAGAATGCCTCTGTGTAGTTTGTTTTTGAAGATATTACTTTTCCACTAGAGGCCTCTTACCGTTCCAAATATCCACTTGCAGTTCTACAGAAAGAGTGTTTCATAACTCCTCAATCAAAAGTAAGGTTCAACTCTGTTAGTTGAATGCACAGATCAGAAAGAAGTTTCACAGAATACTTCTCTGTAATTTTTATTTTAAAATATTCCTTTTTCCACTCTAGGCCTCTTAGTGCTCCGAATGTCCACTTGCAATTTCTACAGAAAGAGTGTTTCAGAAACTGCTCAATCAAAAGTAAGGTTCAACTCTCTTAGTTGAATGCACAGATCAGAAAGGAGTTTCACCGAATGCTTCTGTGTAGTTTGTATTTGAAGACATTCCTTTTTCCACTGTAGGCGTCTTAGCGCTCCGTAAGTCCACTTGCAGTTTCTACAGAAGGAGGGTTTTAGAGCTGCTCTATCAAAAGTAAGGTTCAACTCTGTTAGTTGAATGACAGATCAGAAAGTAGTTTCGCAGAATGCTTCTGTGTAGTTTTATATTGAAGATATTCCTTTTTGCATTGAACGCTTCTTTGCGCTCAAATGTCCACTTGCAGTTTCTACAGAAAAGTGTTTCAGAACTCCTCAAACAAAAGTAAGGTTCAACTCTGTTAGTTGAATGCTCATTAGAAAAACTTTCACAGAATGCTTCTGTGTAGTTTTATTTGAAGATATTCCTTTGCCTCTAAGGCCTCTGAGCCCTCCAATGTCCACTTGCAGTTTCTACAGAAAGAGTGTTCAAATGCTCAATCAAAAGTAAGTTCAACCTGTTAGTTGAATGCACAGATCAGAAAGGAGTTTCACAGAATGCTTCTGCGTAGTTTTTATTTAAGATATTCTACTTCTCTATAGGCCTCTTAGCGCTCTGAATGCCAGCAGTTTCTACAGAAGGTGTCAGATGTCAATAAAGTAAGGTTCAACCTTTATGATCACGATCAAAGAGTTTCAGAATCTTCTGTGTAGTTTTTTTGAAGTATTCCTTTTCACTATGCTCTTAGGCTTAGTCCACTTAGTTTCTAAGAAAGAGTATTCAGAACTCTCAATCAAAAGTAAGTTTAACTCTTAGTTGAATGCAAGATAGAAAGAGTTTCACAGATGTTTTGTTAGTTTTATTGAAGATATTCCTTTTTCCACTATGGCCTCTTACCTCGAATGTTCACTTGCAGTTTCTACAGAAGGAGTGTATCAGAACTGCTCAATCAAAAGTAAGGTTCAACTCTGTTAGTTGAATGCACAGATCGGAACTAAGTTTCACAGAATGCCTCTGTGTAGTTTGTTTTTGAAGATATTACTTTTTCCACTAGAGGCCTCTTACCGTTCCAAATATCCACTTGCAGTTTCTACAGAAAGAGTGTTTCATAACTCCTCAATCAAAAGTAAGGTTCAACTCTGTTAGTTGAATGCACAGATCAGAAAGAAGTTTCACAGAATACTTCTCTGTAATTTTTATTTTAAAATATTCCTTTTTCCACTCTAGGCCTCTTAGTGCTCCGAATGTCCACTTGCAATTTCTACAGAAAGAGTGTTTCAGAACTGCTCAATCAAAAGTAAGGTTCAACTCTCTTAGTTGAATGCACAGATCAGAAAGGAGTTTCACCGAATGCTTCTGTGTAGTTTGTATTTGAAGACATTCCTTTTTCCACTGTAGGCGTCTTAGCGCTCCGTAAGTCCACTTGCAGTTTCTACAGAAGGAGGGTTTTAGAGCTGCTCTATCAAAAGTAAGGTTCAACTCTGTTAGTTGAATGAACAGATCAGAAAGTAGTTTCGCAGAATGCTTCTGTGTAGTTTATATTGGAAGATATTCCTTTTTGCATTGAACGCTTCTTTGCGCTCCAAATGTCCACTTGCAGTTTCTACAGAAAAAGTGTTTCAGAACTCCTCAAACAAAAGTAAGGTTCAACTCTGTTAGTTGAATGCACTCATTAGAAAAAACTTTCACAGAATGCTTCTGTGTAGTTTTTATTTGAAGATATTCCTTTGCCTCTATAGGCCTCTGAGCCCTCCGAATGTCCACTTGCAGTTTCTACAGAAAGAGTGTTTCAGAACTGCTCAATCAAAAGTAAGGTTCAACCCTGTTAGTTGAATGCACAGATCAGAAAGGAGTTTCACAGAATGCTTCTGCGTAGTGCTTATTTGAAGATATTCCTACTTCCTCTATAGGCCTCTTAGCGCTCTGAATGGCCACCTGCAGTTTCTACAGAAAGAGTGCTTCAGAACTGCTCAATCAAATGTAAGGTTCAACTCTGTTAGTTGAATGCACAGATCACAAAGAAGTTTCAGAGAATGCTTCTGTGTAGTTTTTATTTGAAGATATTCCTTTTTGCACTATAGGCCTCTTAGCGCTTCAAAAGTCCACTTCCAGTTTCTACAGAAAGAGTATTTCAGAACTCCTCAAACAAAAGTAAGTTTTAACTCTGTTAGTTGAATGCACAGATGAGAAAGCAGTTTCACAGAATGCTTCTGTCTAGTTTTTATTTGAAGATATTCCTTTTTCCACTATTGGCCTCTTAGCGCTCCGAATGTTCACTTGCAGTTTCTAAAGAAAGAGGGTTTCAGAACTGCTCAATCAAAAGTAAGGTTCAACTCTGTTAGTTGAATGCACAGATGAGAAAGAAGTTTCTCAGAACGCTTCTGTGTAGTTTTTATTTGGAGATATTCTTTTTTCCACTGTAGGCCTCTTAGCGCTCCAAATGTCCACTTGCAGTTTCTACAGATAGAGTGTTTGAAAACTCAATCGGAAGTAATGTTCAACTCTGTTAGTTGAATGCACATATCAGGAAGAAGTTTCACAGAATACTTCTGTGTAGTTTTTATTTGAAGATATTCCTATTTCCGCTATAGGCCTCTTAGCGCTCCGAATGTCCACTTGCATTTTCTACAGAAAGGGTGTTTCAGAACTGCTCAATCAAAAGTAAGGTTAAACACTCTTAGTTGAATGCGCAGAACAGTAAGAAGTTTCACAGATTACTTCTGTGTAGATTTTATTTGAAGATATTCCATTTTCCACTATAGGCCTCTTAGCGCCCATAATGTCCACTTGCATTTTCTACAGAAAGAGTGTTTCAGAACTGCTCACTCAAAAGTAAGGTTCAACTCTGTTAGTTGAATGCACAGAACAGAAAGAAGTTTCACAGAATGCTTCTGTGTAGTTTTCATTTGCAGATATTCCTATTTCTGCTATAGGCCTCTTAGCGCTCCGAATGTCCACTTGCATTTTCTACAGAAAGGGTGTTTCAGAACTGCTCAATCAAAATTAAGGTTCAACTCTGTTAGTTGAATGCACAGAACAGAAAGAAGTTTCACAGAATGCTTCTGTGTAGTTTTCATTTGAAGATATTCCTATTTCCGCTATAGGACTCTTAGCACTCCGAATGTCCACTTGCATTTTCTACAGAAAGGGTGTCTCAGAACTGCTCAATCAAAAGTAAGGTTGAACTCTGTTAGTTGAATGCACAGAACTGTAAGAAGTTTCACAGATAGCTTCTGTGTAGTTTTTATTTGAACATATTCCTTTTTCAGCTATAGGCCTCTTAGCGCCCTGAATGTTCACTTGCATTTTCTGCAGAAAGAGTGTTTCAGAAGTGCTCAATCAAAACTGAGGTTCAACTCTGTTAGTTGAATGCACAGAACAGATAGAAGTTTCACAGATTGCTTCTGTGTAGTTTTTGTTTGAAAATACTCCTTTTTCCACTATAGGCCCCTTAGCGCCCTGAATGTCCACTTGCATTTTCTACAAAAAGAGTGTTTCAGAACTGCTCAATCAAAAGTAAGGCTCTACTCTGTTAGTTGAAAGCAGAGAACAGAAAGAAGTTTCACAGAATGCTTCTGTGTAGTTTTTCTTTGAAGATATTACTTTTTCCACTATAGGCCTCTTAGCGCTCCGAAGGTCCACTTGCGTTTTCCACAGAAAGAGTGTTTCAGATCTGCTCAATCAAAAGTAAGGTTCAACACTTCTAGTTGAATGCACAGAACAGAGAGAAGTTTCACTGATAGCTTCTGTGTAGTTTTTATTTGAACATATTCCTTTTTCCACTATAGGCCTCTAAGCGCCCTGAATGTCCACTTGCTTTTTCTACAGAAAGAGTGTTTCAGAACTGCTCAATCAAAACTAAGGTTCAACTCTGTTAGTTGAATGGACAGAACAGAAAGAAGTTTCACAGAATGCTTCTGTGTAGTTTTTATTTGAAGACATTCCTTTTGCTGCTATAGGCCTCTTAGCGCTCCGAATGTCCACTTGCATTTTCTACAAAAGGAGTGTTTCAGAACTGTTCAATCAAAAGTAAGGTTCAACTCTGTTAGTTGAATGCACAGAACAGAAAGAAGTTTCACAGATTGCTTCTCTGTAGTTTTTATTGGAAGATATTCCTTTTTCCACTGTAGGCCTCTTAGCGCCATGAATGTCCACTTGCATTTTGTACAGAAAGAGTGTTTCAGATCTGCTCAATCAAAACTAAGGTTCAACTCTGTTAGTTGAAAGCACACAACAGTAAGAAGTTTCACAGATTGCTTCTGTGTAGTTTTCATTTCAAGATATTCCTTTTTCCACCATAGGCCTCTTAGCACCCTGAATGTCCACTTGCATTTTCTACAGAAAGAGTGTTTCAGAACTGCTCAATGAAATGTAAGGTTCAACTCTGTTAGTTGAATGCCCAAAAGAGAGAGAAGTTTCACAGAATGCATCCGTGTAGTTTTTATATTGTGATATTCCTTTCTCCGCTATAGGCCTCTTAGCGCTCCGAATGTCCACTTGCATTTTCTACAGAAAGAGTGTTTCAGAACTGTTCAATGAAAAGTTAGGTTCAACTCGGTTAGTTGAATGCACAGAACAAAAAGAAGTTTCACAGATTGCTTCTGTTTAGTTTTTATTTGAACATATTAATTTTTCCGCTGTAGGCCTCTTAGCGCCCTGAATTTCCACTTCCATTTTCTACAGAAAGAGTGTTTCAGAACTGCTCAATGAAAACTAAGGTTCAACTCTGTTAGTTGAATGCACAGAACAGTAAGACGTTTCACAGATTGCTTCTGTGTAGTTTTTGTTTGAAGATATTCCTTTTTCTACTATAGGCCTCTTAGCGCCATGAATGTCTACTTGCATTTTCTACAGAAAGAGTGGTTCAGAACTGCTCAATGTAAATTAAGGTTCAACAGTGTTAGTTGAAAGAACAGAACAGTAAGAAGTTTCACAGATTTCTTCTGTGTAGTTTTTATTTGAAGATATTACTTTTTCCACCATAGGCCTCTTAGCGCTACGAATGTCCACTTGCATTTTCTACAGAAAGAGTGTTTCAGAACTGCTCAATCAAAAGTAAGGTTCAACTCTGTTAGTTGAATGCACAGATGACAATGAATTGTCACAGAATGCTTCTGTGTTGCTTTTCATTTGAAGATATTCCTTTTTCCAATATATGCCTCTTAGCGCTCCGACTGTCCACTTGCAGTTTCTACAGAAAGTGTGTTTCAGAGCTGCTCAATCAAAAGTAAGGTTCAACTCTGTTAGTTGAATGCCAAAATCAGAAAGAATATTCACAGAATGCTTCTGTGTAGTTTTTATTTGAAGATATTCCTTTTTCCAGAATAGCTCTCTTAGGACTCCAAATGTCCACTTGCCGTTTCTACCGATAGAGTGTTTCACAACTGCTCAATCAAAATTAAGGTTCAACTCTGTTAGTCGAATGCACAGATCAGAAAGAAGTTTCACAGAATGCTTCTGTGTAGTCTTTATTTGAAGATATTTCTTTTTCCACTATTGGCCTCTTAGCGTTCCGAATGTCCACTTGCAGTTTCTACAGAAAGAGTGTTTCAGAGCTGCTCAATCAAAAGTAAGGTTCAACTCTGTTAGTTGAATGTCGAAATCACAAAGAAGATTCACAGAATGCTTCTGTGTAGTTTTTATTTGAAGATATTCCTTTTTCCACTGTAGGCCTCTTAGTGCTCCAAATATCCACTTGCAGTTTCTTCAGAAAGAGTGTTTGAAAACTCATTCAAAAGTAAGGTACACATCTGTTAGTTGAACGCAGAGATCAGCAAGAAGTTTCACAGAATGCTACTGTGTTTTCTTTATTTGAATATATTCCTTTTTCCACTATAGGCCACTTAGCGCTCTGAATGTACACTTGCACTATCTACAGAAAGAGTGTTTCAGAACGGCTCAATCAAAAGTAAGGTTCAAGTCTGTTAGTGGAATGCGCAGATCAGAAAGATGTTTCGCAGAATGCTTCTGTGTAGTTTTTATTTGAAGATATTTCTTTTTACACTATAGGCCTCTTGCACTCCGAATGTCCACTTGCAGTTTCTACAGAAAGTGTGTTTCAGAACTGCTCAATCAAAAATAAGGTTCAACTCTGTTAGTTGAATGCGCAGATCAAAACAAGTTTCACATAATGCTTCTGTGTAGTTTCTTTTTGAGGATATTCCTTTTTCCACTACAAGCCTCTTAGCGCTCCAAATACCGCTTGTAGTTTCTACAGAAAGAGTGTTTCAAAACTCCTCAATCAACATTTAGGTTCAACTCTGTTAGTTAAATGCAGAGATCAAAAAGCTGTTTCCCAGAATGCTTCTGTGAAGTTTTTATTTGAAGATATACCTTTTTCCACTCTAGGCCTCTTAGCGCTCCGAATGTCCACTTGCAGTATGTACAGAAAGAGTGTTTCAGAATTGCTCAATCAAAAGTAAGGTTCAACTCTGTTAGTTGAATGCACAGATCAGAAAGAAGTTTCACAGAATGCTTCTGTGTAGTTTTTTTTTGAAGATATTCCTTTTTCATCTATAGGCCTCTTAGTGCTCCAAATATCCACTTGCAGTATCTACAGAAAGAGTTTTTCAAAAGTCCTCAATTAAAAGTAAGTTTCAACTCTGTTAGTTGAAAGCACAGAGCAGTAAGAAGTTTCACAGAATGCTTCTGTGTAGTTTTTACTTGAAGATATTCCTTTTTCCACTATAGGCCTCTTAGTGCTGCGAATGTCCACTTGCAGTTTCTACAGAGAGAGTGTTTCAGAACTGCTCAATCAAAAGTAAGGTTCAACACTGTTAGTTGAATGTGCAGATCAGAAAGTAGTTTCACAGATTGCTTCTGTGTAGTTTTTATTTGAAGTTATTCCTTTTTCCACTATAGGCCTCTTAGTGCTGCGAATGTCCACTTGCAGTTTCTACACGGAGAGTGTTTGAAAATTCAATTAAAAGTAATGTTCAACTCTGTTAGTTGAATGCACATATCAGGAAGAAGTTCCACAGAATACTTCTGTGTAGTTTTTATTTGAAGATATTACTTTTTCCACTATAGGCCTCTTACCGCTCCAAATATCCACTTGCAATTTCAACAGAAAGAGTGTTTCAAATCTCCTCAATCAAAAGTAAGGTTGAACACTGTTAATTGAATGCACAGAACAGAAAGTAGTTTCACAGAATGCTTCTGTGTAGTTCTTATTTGAAGATATTCCTTTTCCTCTATAGGCCTCTTAGCGCTCCAACAATCCAATTGCAGATTCTACAGAAAGAGGGTTTCAGAGCTGCTCAATCAAAAGTAAGGTTCAACTCTGTTAGTTGAATTAACAGATCAGAAAAAAGTTTCACAGAATGTTTCTGTGTAGTTTTTATTTGAAGATATTCCTTTTTGCACTGTACGCTTCTTTACGCTCCAAATGTCCACTTGCAGTTTCTACAGAAAGATGTTTCAGAACTCCTCGAAGTAAGGTACAACTCTGTTAGCTGAATGCACAGATCAGAAAGTAATTTCACAGAATGTTTCTGTGTTGTTTTTATTTGAAGATATTCCTTTTTCCGCTACAGGCCTTTGGCACTCCAAATATCCACTTGCAGTTTCTACAGAAAGAGTGATTCAAAACTCCTCAAGTAAAAGTAAGGTTCAACTCTGTTAGTTCAATGCACACATCAGAAAGAAGTTTCACAGAATGCTGCTGGGTAGTTTTTATTTGAAGATATTCGTTTTTCCACTGTAGGCCTCTTAGCGCTCCGAATGTCCACTTGCATTTTCTACAGAAAGAGTGTTTCAGAACTGCTCAATCCAAAGTAAGTTTCAACACTGTTAGTTGAAAGCACAGATCAGAAAGAAGTTTCACAGAATGCTTCTTTGTAGCGCTTATTTGAAGATATTCCTATTTCCTCTATAAGCCTGTTAGCGCTCTGAATGTCCACCTGCAATTTCTACAGAAAGAGTGTTCAGAACTCCTCAATCAAAAGTAAGGTTCAACTCTGTTAGTTGAACGCACAGATCAGAAAGAAGTTACAGAGAATGCTTCTGTGTAGTTTTTATTTGAAGATATTCCTTTTGCCTCTATAGGCCTCTTAGTGCCCCGAATGTCCACTTGCAGTTTCTACACGAAGTGTGTTTGAAAACTCAATTAAAAGTAATGTTCAACTCCGTTAGTTGAATGCACATATCAGGAAGAAGTTCCACGGAATACTTCTGTGTATTTTTTATTTGAAGATATTCCTTTTTCCACTATAGGCCTCTTAGCGCTCCAAATATCCACTTGCAATTTCTATGGAAAGAGTGTTTCAAATCTCCTCAATCAAAAGTAAGGTTGAACACTGTTAATTGAATGCACAGAACAGAAAGAAGTTTCACAGAATGCTTCTGTGTAGTTCTTATTTGAAGATATTCGTTTTCCTCTATAGGCCTCTTAGAGCTCCAACAATCCAATTGCAGCTTCTACAGAAAGAGTGTTAGAAAACTCAATCAAAACTAAGGTACAACTCTGTTAGTTGATTGCACAGATCAGAAAGAAGTTTCATGGAATGCTTCTGTGTAGTTTTTATTTGAAAATATTCCCTTTTCCTCTATAGTCCTCTTAGCCCTCTGAATGTCCACTTGCAGTTTCTACAGAAAGAGAGTTTCAGAGCTGCTCAATCAAAAGTAAGGTTCAACTCTGTTAGTTGAATTAACAGATCAGAAAAAAGTTTCGCAGAATGTTTCTGTGTAGTTTTTATTTGAAGATATTCCTTTTTGCATTGTACGCTTCTTTGCGCTCCAAATGTCCACTTGCAGTTTCTACAGAAAGAGTGTTTCAGACCTCCTCAAACAAAACTAAGGTACAACTCTGTTAGTTGAATGCAGAGATCAGAAAGAACATTCATAGAATGCTTCTGTGTAGTTTTTGTTTGAAGATATTCCTTTTTCCACTACAGGCCTTTGGCGCTCCAAATATCCACTTGCGGTTTCTACAGAAAGAGTGTTTCAAAACTCCTCAAGCAAAAGTAAGGCTCAACTCTGTTAGTTCAATGCACACATCAGAAAGAAGTTTCACAGAATGCTGCTGGGTAGTTTTTATTTGAAGATATTCGTTTTTCCTCCGTAGGCCTCTTAGCGCTCCAAATGTCTACTTGCATTTTCTACAGAAAGAGTGTTACAGAACTGCTCAATCAAAAGTAAGGTTCAACACTGTTAGTTGAATGCACAGATCAGAAAGAAGTTTCACAGAATGCTTCTGTGTAGCGCTTATTTGAAAACATTCCTATGTCCTCTATAGGCCTCTTAGCGCTCTGAATGTCCACCTGCAGTTTCTACAGAAAGAGTGTTTCAGAACTCCTCAAGGAAAAGTAAGGTTCAACTCTTAGTTGAATGCACAGATCAGAAAGATGTTTCAGAGAATGCTGTGTAGTTTTTATTTGAAGATATTCCTTTTTCCACTATTGGCCTCTTAGCGCTTCGAATGTCCACTTCCACTTTCTACAGAAAGAGTATTTCAGAACTCCTCAATGAAAAGTAAGTTTCAACTCTGTTAGTTGAATGCACAGATCAGAAAGAATTTGCACAGAATGCTTCTGTATAGTTTTTATTTGAAGATAATCCTTTTTCCACTCTTGGACTCTTAGCGCTCCAAATGTCCACTTGCCGTTTCTACAGAAAGAGTGTTTCAGAACTGCTCAATCAAAAGTAAGGTTCAACTCTGTTAGTTGAATGCTCAGATGAGAAAGAAGTTTCACAGAATGCTTCTGTGACGTTTTTATTTCTAGATATTCCTTTTTGCACTGCAGGCCTCTTTGCTCTCCGAATGTCCACTTGCAGTTTCTACAGAAAGTGTGTTTCAGAATGCCTCAAATAAAAGTAAGGTTCAACCCTGTTAGTTGATTACACAGATCAGAAAGAGGTTTCACAGAATACTTCTGTGTAGTTTTTGTTTGAAGGTATTCCTTTTTCCACTATTGGCCTCTTAGCGCTCCGAATGTCCACTTGAAGTTTCTAAAGAAAGAGTGTTTCAGAACTGCTCAATCAAAAGTAAGGTTCAACTCTCTTAGTTGAATGCAGAGATCAGAAAGAAGTTTCACAGATTGTTTTTGTGTAGTTATAATTTGAAGATATTCCTTTTTCCACTAGAGGCCTCTTACCACTCAGAATGTCCACTTGCAGTTTCTACAGAAGGAGTGTATCAGAACTGCTCAATCAAAAGTAAGGTTCAACTCTGTTAGTTGAATGCACAGATCGGAACTAAGTTTCACAGAATGCCTCTGTGTAGTTTGTTTTTGAAGATATTACTTTTTCCACTAGAGGCCTCTTACCGTTCCAAATATCCACTTGCAGTTTCTACAGAAAGAGTGTTTCATAACTCCTCAATCAAAAGTAAGGTTCAACTCTGTTAGTTGAATGCACAGATCAGAAAGAAGTTTCACAGAATACTTCTCTGTAATTTTTATTTTAAAATATTCCTTTTTCCACTCTAGGCCTCTTAGTGCTCCGAATGTCCACTTGCAATTTCTACAGAAAGAGTGTTTCAGAACTGCTCAATCAAAAGTAAGGTTCAACTCTCTTAGTTGAATGCACAGATCAGAAAGGAGTTTCACCGAATGCTTCTGTGTAGTTTGTATTTGAAGACATTCCTTTTTCCACTGTAGGCGTCTTAGCGCTCCGTAAGTCCACTTGCAGTTTCTACAGAAGGAGGGTTTTAGAGCTGCTCTATCAAAAGTAAGGTTCAACTCTGTTAGTTGAATGAACAGATCAGAAAGTAGTTTCGCAGAATGCTTCTGTGTAGTTTATATTGGAAGATATTCCTTTTTGCATTGAACGCTTCTTTGCGCTCCAAATGTCCACTTGCAGTTTCTACAGAAAAAGTGTTTCAGAACTCCTCAAACAAAAGTAAGGTTCAACTCTGTTAGTTGAATGCACTCATTAGAAAAAACTTTCACAGAATGCTTCTGTGTAGTTTTTATTTGAAGATATTCCTTTGCCTCTATAGGCCTCTGAGCCCTCCGAATGTCCACTTGCAGTTTCTACAGAAAGAGTGTTTCAGAACTGCTCAATCAAAAGTAAGGTTCAACCCTGTTAGTTGAATGCACAGATCAGAAAGGAGTTTCACAGAATGCTTCTGCGTAGTGCTTATTTGAAGATATTCCTACTTCCTCTATAGGCCTCTTAGCGCTCTGAATGGCCACCTGCAGTTTCTACAGAAAGAGTGCTTCAGAACTGCTCAATCAAATGTAAGGTTCAACTCTGTTAGTTGAATGCACAGATCACAAAGAAGTTTCAGAGAATGCTTCTGTGTAGTTTTTATTTGAAGATATTCCTTTTTGCACTATAGGCCTCTTAGCGCTTCAAAGTCCACTTCCAGTTTCTACAGAAAGAGTATTTCAGAACTCCTCAAACAAAAGTAAGTTTTAACTCTGTTAGTTGAATGCACAGATGAGAAAGCAGTTTCACAGAATGCTTCTGTCTAGTTTTTATTTGAAGATATTCCTTTTTCCACTATTGGCCTCTTAGCGCTCCGAATGTTCACTTGCAGTTTCTAAAGAAAGAGGGTTTCAGAACTGCTCAATCAAAAGTAAGGTTCAACTCTGTTAGTTGAATGCACAGATGAGAAAGAAGTTTCTCAGAACGCTTCTGTGTAGTTTTTATTTGGAGATATTCTTTTTTCCACTGTAGGCCTCTTAGCGCTCCAAATGTCCACTTGCAGTTTCTACAGATAGAGTGTTTGAAAACTCAATCGGAAGTAATGTTCAACTCTGTTAGTTGAATGCACATATCAGGAAGAAGTTTCACAGAATACTTCTGTGTAGTTTTTATTTGAAGATATTCCTATTTCCGCTATAGGCCTCTTAGCGCTCCGAATGTCCACTTGCATTTTCTACAGAAAGGGTGTTTCAGAACTGCTCAATCAAAAGTAAGGTTAAACACTCTTAGTTGAATGCGCAGAACAGTAAGAAGTTTCACAGATTACTTCTGTGTAGATTTTATTTGAAGATATTCCATTTTCCACTATAGGCCTCTTAGCGCCCATAATGTCCACTTGCATTTTCTACAGAAAGAGTGTTTCAGAACTGCTCACTCAAAAGTAAGGTTCAACTCTGTTAGTTGAATGCACAGAACAGAAAGAAGTTTCACAGAATGCTTCTGTGTAGTTTTCATTTGCAGATATTCCTATTTCTGCTATAGGCCTCTTAGCGCTCCGAATGTCCACTTGCATTTTCTACAGAAAGGGTGTTTCAGAACTGCTCAATCAAAATTAAGGTTCAACTCTGTTAGTTGAATGCACAGAACAGAAAGAAGTTTCACAGAATGCTTCTGTGTAGTTTTCATTTGAAGATATTCCTATTTCCGCTATAGGACTCTTAGCACTCCGAATGTCCACTTGCATTTTCTACAGAAAGGGTGTCTCAGAACTGCTCAATCAAAAGTAAGGTTGAACTCTGTTAGTTGAATGCACAGAACTGTAAGAAGTTTCACAGATAGCTTCTGTGTAGTTTTTATTTGAACATATTCCTTTTTCAGCTATAGGCCTCTTAGCGCCCTGAATGTTCACTTGCATTTTCTGCAGAAAGAGTGTTTCAGAAGTGCTCAATCAAAACTGAGGTTCAACTCTGTTAGTTGAATGCACAGAACAGATAGAAGTTTCACAGATTGCTTCTGTGTAGTTTTTGTTTGAAAATACTCCTTTTTCCACTATAGGCCCTTAGCGCCCTGAATGTCCACTTGCATTTTCTACATAAAGAGTGTTTCAGAACTGCTCAATCAAAAGTAAGGCTCTACTCTGTTAGTTGAAAGCAGAGAACAGAAAGAAGTTTCACAGAATGCTTCTGTGTAGTTTTTCTTTGAAGATATTACTTTTTCCACTATAGGCCTCTTAGCGCTCCGAATGTCCACTTGCGTTTTCCACAGAAAGAGTGTTTCAGATCTGCTCAATCAAAAGTAAGGTTCAACACTTCTAGTTGAATGCACAGAACAGAGAGAAGTTTCACTGATAGCTTCTGTGTAGTTTTTATTTGAACATATTCCTTTTTCCACTATAGGCCTCTAAGCGCCCTGAATGTCCACTTGCTTTTTCTACAGAAAGAGTGTTTCAGAACTGCTCAATCAAAACTAAGGTTCAACTCTGTTAGTTGAATGGACAGAACAGAAAGAAGTTTCACAGAATGCTTCTGTGTAGTTTTTATTTGAAGACATTCCTTTTGCTGCTATAGGCCTCTTAGCGCTCCGAATGTCCACTTGCATTTTCTACAAAAGGAGTGTTTCAGAACTGTTCAATCAAAAGTAAGGTTCAACTCTGTTAGTTGAATGCACAGAACAGAAAGAAGTTTCACAGATTGCTTCTCTGTAGTTTTTATTGGAAGATATTCCTTTTTCCACTGTAGGCCTCTTAGCGCCATGAATGTCCACTTGCATTTTGTACAGAAAGAGTGTTTCAGATCTGCTCAATCAAAACTAAGGTTCAACTCTGTTAGTTGAAAGCACACAACAGTAAGAAGTTTCACAGATTGCTTCTGTGTAGTTTTCATTTCAAGATATTCCTTTTTCCACCATAGGCCTCTTAGCACCCTGAATGTCCACTTGCATTTTCTACAGAAAGAGTGTTTCAGAACTGCTCAATGAAATGTAAGGTTCAACTCTGTTAGTTGAATGCCCAAAAGAGAGAGAAGTTTCACAGAATGCATCCGTGTAGTTTTTATATTGTGATATTCCTTTCTCCGCTATAGGCCTCTTAGCGCTCCGAATGTCCACTTGCATTTTCTACAGAAAGAGTGTTTCAGAACTGTTCAATGAAAAGTTAGGTTCAACTCGGTTAGTTGAATGCACAGAACAAAAAGAAGTTTCACAGATTGCTTCTGTTTAGTTTTTATTTGAACATATTATTTTTCCGCTGTAGGCCTCTTAGCGCCCTGAATTTCCACTTCCATTTTCTACAGAAAGAGTGTTTCAGAACTGCTCAATGAAAACTAAGGTTCAACTCTGTTAGTTGAATGCACAGAACAGTAAGACGTTTCACAGATTGCTTCTGTGTAGTTTTTGTTTGAAGATATTCCTTTTTCTACTATAGGCCTTTAGCGCCATGAATGTCTACTTGCATTTTCTACAGAAAGAGTGGTTCAGAACTGCTCAATGTAAATTAAGGTTCAACAGTGTTAGTTGAAAGAACAGAACAGTAAGAAGTTTCAACAGATTTCTTCTGTGTAGTTTTTATTTGAAGATATTACTTTTTCCACCATAGGCCTCTTAGCGCTACGAATGTCCACTTGCATTTTCTACAGAAAGAGTGTTTCAGAACTGCTCAATCAAAAGTAAGGTTCAACTCTGTTAGTTGAATGCACAGATGACAATGAATTGTCACAGAATGCTTCTGTGTTGCTTTTTCATTTGAAGATATTCCTTTTTCCAATATATGCCTCTTAGCGCTCCGACTGTCCACTTGCAGTTTCTACAGAAAGTGTGTTTCAGAGCTGCTCAATCAAAAGTAAGGTTCAACTCTGTTAGTTGAATGCCAAAATCAGAAAGAATATTCAAGAATGCTTCTGTGTAGTTTTTATTTGAAGATATTCTTTTTCCAGAATAGCTCTCTTAGGACTCCAAATGTCCACTTGCCGTTTCTACCGATAGAGTGTTTCACAACTGCTCAATCAAAATTAAGGTTCAACTCTGTTAGTCGAATGCACAGATCAGAAAGAAGTTTCACAGAATGCTTCTGTGTAGTCTTTATTTGAAGATATTTCTTTTTCCACTATTGGCCTCTTAGCGTTCCGAATGTCCACTTGCAGTTTCTACAGAAA
>NW_022096090.1:0-14360 GCF_006542625.1 Nomascus leucogenys
CAGTTCTGTGCATTCAACTAACAGAGTTCAACCTTACATTTGATTGAGCAGTTCTGAAACACCTTTCTGTAGAAAATGCAAGTGGACATTCAGGGAGCTAAGAGGCCTATAGTGGAAAAAGGAATACCTTCAAATAAAAACTACACAGAAGCAATCTGTGAAACTTCTTACGGTTCTGTTCTTTCAACTAACACAGTTGAACCTTAATTTTGATTGAACAGTTCTGAAACACTCTTTCTGTAGAAAATGCAAGTGGACATTCATGGCTCTAAGAGGCCTATAGTGGAAAGGAATATCTTCAAACAAAAACTACAAAGAAGCAATCTGTGAAACTTCTTTCTGTTCTGTGCTTTCAACTAACAGAGTTGAACCTTTTTGATTGAGCAGTTCTGAAACACTCTTTCTGTAGAAAATACAAGTGGACATTCAGGGCGCTAAGAGGCCTATAGTGGAAAAAGGAATAGTTCAAATAAAAACTACACAGAAGATCTGTGAAACTTTCTCTGTTCTGTGCATTCAACTAACAGAGTTGAACCTTAGTTTGATTGAGCAGTTCTGAAACACTCTTTCTGTAGAAAATGCAAGTGGACATTCAGCGCTAAGAGGCCTATGGAAAAAGGAATATTTCAAAAAACTACACAGAAGCAATCTGTGAAACTTCTTTCTGTTCTGTGCATTCAACTAACAGAGTTAACCTTATTTGATTGAGCAGTTCTGAAACACTCTTTCTGTAGAAAATGCAAGTGGACATTCAGGGCGCTGGCCTATAGTGGAAAAAGAATATTTCAAATAAAAACTACACAGAAGAAATCTGTGAAACTTCTTTCTGTTCTGTGCATTCAACTAACAGATGAACTTATTTTGATTGAGCAGTTCTGAAACACTCTTTCTGTAGAAAATGCAAGTGGACATTCAGGGCGCTAAGAGGCCTATAGTGGAAAAAGGAATATTTCAAATAAAAACTACACAGAAATCTGTGAAACTTCTTCTGTTCTGTGCATTCAACTAACAGAGTTGAACCTTACTTTTGATTGAGCAGTTCTGAAACACTCTTTCTGTAGAAAATGCAAGTGGACATTCAGCGCTAAGAGGCCTATAGCGGAAAAAGGAATAAGTTCAAATAAAAACTACACAGAAGATCTGTGAAACTTCTTTCTGTTCTGTGCATTCAACTAACAGAGTTGAACCTTACTTTTGATTGAGCAGTTCTGAAACACTCTTTCTGTAGAAAATGCAAGTGGACATTCAGGGCGCTAAGAGGCCTATAGGGAAAAAGGAATATTTCAAATAAAAACTACACAGAAGCATCTGTGAAACTTCTTCTGTTCTGTGCATTCAACTAACAGAGTTGAACCTTATTTTGATTGAGCAGTTCTGAAACACTCTTTCTGTAGAAAATGCAAGTGACATTCAGGGCGCTAAGAGGCCTATAGTGGAAAAGGAATATTTCAAATAAAAACTACAGAAGAAATCTGTGAAACTTCTTACTGTTCTGTGCATTCAACTAACAGAGTTGAACCTTCATTTTGATTGAGCAGTTCTGAAACACTCTTTCTGTAGAAAATGCAAGTGGACATTCAGGGCGCTAAGAGGCCTATAGTGGAAAAGGAATAGTTCAAATAAAAACTACACAGAAGCTATCTGTGAAACTTCTTACGTTCTGTGCATTCAACTAACAGAGTTGAACCTTATTTTGATTGAGCAGTTCTGAAACACTCTTTCTGTAGAAAATGCAAGTGGACATTCAGGGCGCTAAGAGGCCTATAGTGGAAAAAGGAATACTTCAAAAAAAACTACACAGAAGCAATCTGTGAAACTTCTTCTGTTCTTGCATTCAACTAACAGAGTTGAACCTTACTTTTGATTGAGCAGTTCTGAAACACTCTTTCTGTAGAAAATGCAAGTGGACATTCAGGGCGCTAAGAGGCCTATAGTGGAAAAAGGAATATTCAAATAAAAACTACACAGAAGCAATCTGTGAAACTTCTTCTGTTCTGTGCATTCAACTAACAGAGTTGAACCTTAGTTTTGATTGAGCAGTTCTGAAACACTCTTTCTGTAGAAAATGCAAGTGGACATTCAGGGCGCTAAGAGGCCTAGTAGAAAAAGGAATATTCAAATAAAAACTACACAGAAGCAATCTGTGAAACTTCTCTTCTGTTCTGTGCATTCAACTAACAGAGTTGAACCTTATTTTGATTGAGCAGTTCTGAAACACTCTTTCTGTAGAAAATGCAAGTGGACATTCAGGGCGCTAAGAGGCCTATAGGGAAAAAGGAATATCTTCAAATAAAAACTAACAGAAGCATCTGTGAAACTTCTTTCTGTTCTGTGCATTCAACTAACAGAGTTGAACCTTACTTTTGATTGAGCAGTTCTGAAACACTCTTTCTGTAGAAAATGCAAGTGGACATTCAGGGCGCTAAGAGGCCTATAGTGGAAAAAGGAATATTTCAAATAAAAACTACAGAAGAATCTGTGAAACTTCTTACTGTTCTGTGCATTCAACTAACAGAGTTGAACCTTATTTTGATTGAGCAGTTCTGAAACACTCTTTCTGTAGAAAATGCAAGTGGACATTCAGGGCGCTAAGAGGCCTATAGTGGAAAAGGAATATTCAAATAAAAACTACACAGAAGCAATCTGTGAAACTTCTTCTGTTCTGTGCATTCAACTAACAGAGTTGAACCTTACTTTTGATTGAGCAGTTCTGAAACACTCTTTCTGTAGAAAATGCAAGTGGACATTCAGGGCGCTAAGAGGCCTATAGTGGAAAAAGGAATATTTCAAAAAAACTACACAGAAGCATCTGTGAAACTTCTTCTGTTCTGTGCATTCAACTAACAGAGTTGAACCTTATTTGATTGAGCAGTTCTGAAACACTCTTTCTGTAGAAAATGCAAGTGGACATTCAGGGCGCTAAGAGGCCTATAGGAAAAAGGAATATTTCAAATAAAAACTACAGAAGAAATCTGTGAAACTTCTTCTGTTCTGTGCATTCAACTAACAGAGTTGAACCTTATTTTGATTGAGCAGTTCTGAAACACTCTTTCTGTAGAAAATGCAAGTGGACATTCAGGGCGCTAAGAGGCCTATAGTGGAAAAAGGAATATTCAAATAAAAACTACACAGAAGCATCTGTGAAACTTCTTCTGTTCTGTGCATTCAACTAACAGAGTTGAACCTTACTTTTGATTGAGAAGTTCTGAAACACTCTTTCTGTAGAAAATGCAAGTGGACATTCAGGGCGCTAAGAGGCCTATAGTGGAAAAAGGAATAGTTCAAATAAAAACTACACAGAAGCTATCTGTGAAACTTCTTCTGTTCTGTGCATTCAACTAACAGAGTTGAACCTTATTTTGATTGAGCAGTTCTGAAACACTCTTTCTGTAGAAAATGCAAGTGGACATTCAGGGCGCTAAGAGGCCTATAGTGGAAAAAGGAATATTTCAAATAAAAACTACAGAAGAAATCTGTGAAACTTCTTCTGTTCTGTGCATTCAACTAACAGAGTTGAACCTTATTTTGATTGAGCAGTTCTGAAACACTCTTTCTGTAGAAAATGCAAGTGGACATTCAGGGCGCTAAGAGGCCTATAGTGGAAAAAGAATATTCAAATAAAAACTACACAGAAGCATCTGTGAAACTTCTTCTGTTCTGTGCATTCAACTAACAGAGTTGAACCTTACTTTTGATTGAGCAGTTCTGAAACACTCTTTCTGTAGAAAATGCAAGTGGACATTCGGGCGCTAAGAGGCCTATAGCGGAAAAAGGAATATTTCAAATAAAAACTACACAGAAGATCTGTGAAACTTCTTCTGTTCTGTGCATTCAACTAACAGAGTTGAACCTTATTGATTGAGCAGTTCTGAAACACTCTTTCTGTAGAAAATGCAGTGGACATTCAGGGCGCTAAGAGGCCTATAGGAAAAAGGAATATTTCAAATAAAAACTCACAGAAGCAATCTGTGAAACTTCTTACTGTTCTGTGCATTCAACTAACAGAGTTGAACCTTATTTTGATTGAGCAGTTCTGAAACACTCTTTCTGTAGAAAATGCAAGTGGACATTCAGGGCGCTAAGAGGCCTATAGGGAAAAAGGAATATTTCAAATAAAAACTACACAGAAGAAATCTGTGAAACTTCTTACTGTTCTGTGCATTCAACTAACAGAGTTGAACCTTATTTTGATTGAGCAGTTCTGAAACACTCTTTCTGTAGAAAATGCAAGTGGACATTCAGGGCGCTAAGAGGCCTATAGTGGAAAAGGAATATTTCAAAAAAAACTACAAGAAGATCTGTGAAACTTCTTACTGTTCTGTGCATTCAACTAACAGAGTTGAACCTTAATTTTGATTGAGCAGTTCTGAAACACTCTTTCTGTAGAAAATGCAAGTGGACATTCAGGGCGCTAAGAGGCCTATAGTGGAAAAAGGAATAGTTCAAAAAAAACTACACAGAAGCAATCTGTGAAACTTCTTCTTCTGTTCTTGCATTCAACTAACAGTTGAACCTTATTTTGATTGAGCAGTTCTGAAACACTCTTTCTGTAGAAAATGCAAGTGGACATTCAGGGCGCTAAGAGGCCTATAGTGGAAAAAGGAATATCTTCAAATAAAAACTACAAGAAGCAATCTGTGAAACTTCTTTCTGTTCTGTGCATTCAACTAACAGAGTTGAACCTTATTTTGATTGAGCAGTTCTGAAACACTCTTTCTGTAGAAAATGCAAGTGGACATTCAGGGCGCTAAGAGGCCTATAGTGGAAAAAGGAATATTCAAATAAAAACTACACAGAAGCAATCTGTGAAACTTCTTCTGTTCTGTGCATTCAACTAACAGAGTTGAACCTTACTTTTGATTGAGGAGTTCTGAAACACTCTTTCTGTAGAAAATGCAAGTGGACATTCAGGGCGCTAAGAGGCCTATAGCGGAAAAATGAATATTTTCAAATAAAAACTACACAGAAGAAATCTGTGAAACTTCTTCTGTTCTGTGCATTCAACTAACAGAGTTGAACCTTATTTGATTGAGCAGTTCTGAAACACTCTTTCTGTAGAAAATGCAAGTGGACATTCAGGGCGCTAAGAGGCCTATAGTGAAAAAGGAATATTCAAATAAAAACTACACAGAAGCTATCTGTGAAACTTCTCTACTGTTCTGTGCATTCAACTAACAGAGTTGAACCTTACTTTTGATTGAGCAGTTCTGAAACACTCTTTCTGTAGAAAATGCAAGTGGACATTCAGGGCGCTAAGAGGCCTATAGTGGAAAAAGGAATACTTCAAATAAAAACTACACAGAAGCAATCTGTGAAACTTCTTCTGTTCTGTGCAAACTAACAGAGTTGAACCTTATTTTGATTGAGCAGTTCTGAAACACTCTTTCTGTAGAAAATGCAAGTGGACATTCAGGGCGCTAAGAGGCCTATAGTGGAAAAGGAATATCTTCAAAAAAAACTACACAGAAGCATCTGTGAAACTTCTTTCTGTTCTGTGCATTCAACTAACAGAGTTGAACCTTATTTTGATTGAGCAGTTCTGAAACACTCTTTCTGTAGAAAATGCAAGTGGACATTCAGGGCGCTAAGAGGCCTATAGTGGAAAAAGGAATATTCAAATAAAAACTACACAGAAGAATCTGTGAAACTTCTTCTGTTCTGTGCATTCAACTAACAGAGTTGAACCTTATTTTGATTGAGCAGTTCTGAAACACTCTTTCTGTAGAAAATGCAAGTGGACATTCAGGCGCTAAGAGGCCTATGGAAAAAGGAATATTCAATAAAACTACACAGAATATCTGTGAAACTTCTTCTGTTCTGTGCATTCAACTAACAGAGTTGAACCTTACTTTTGATTGAGCAGTTCTGAAACACTCTTTCTGTAGAAAATGCAAGTGGACTTCGGAGCGCTAAGAGGCCTATACGGAAAAAGAATATTTCAAATAAAACTACACAGAAGATTCTGTGAAACTTCTTCTGTTCTGTGCATTCAACTAACAGAGTTGAACCTTACTTTTGATTGAGCAGTTCTGAAACACTCTTTCTGTAGAAAATGCAAGTGGACATTCAGGGCG
Source organism: Nomascus leucogenys (assembly GCF_006542625.1). NCBI lineage: Eukaryota > Metazoa > Chordata > Mammalia > Primates > Hylobatidae > Nomascus > Nomascus leucogenys. The sequence goes on from NW_022096090.1 coordinate 6,075, forward strand.
CTAAGAGGCCTATACGGAAAAATGAATATTTTCAAATAAAAACTACACAGAAGAAATCTGTGAAACTTCTTACTGTTCTGTGCATTCAACTAACAGAGTTGAACCTTAGTTTTTATTGAGCAGTTCTGAAACACTCTTTCTGTAGAAAATGCAAGTGAACATTCAGGGCGCTAAGAGGCCTATAGGAAAAAGGAATATGTTCAAATAAAAACTACACAGAAGAAATCTGTGAAACTTACTGTTCTGTGCATTCAACTAACAGAGTTGAACCTTATTTGATTGAGCAGTTCTGAAACACTCTTTCTGTAGAAAATGCAAGTGGACATTCAGGGCGCTAAGAGGCCTATAGGAAAAAGGTATTTTCAAATAAAAACTACAAAGAAGCATCTGTGAAACTTCTTACTGTTCTGTGCATTCAACTAACAGAGTTGAACCTTAATTTTGATTGAGCAGTTCTGAAACACCTTTCTGTAGAAAATGCAAGTGGACATTCAGGGCGCTAAGAGGCCTATAGTGGAAAAAGGAATACTTCAAATAAAAACTACACAGAAGCAATCTGTGAAACTTCTTACTGTTCTGTGCTTTCAACTAACAGAGTTGAACCTTAGTTTTGATTGAGCAGTTCTGAAACACTCTTTCTGTAGAAAATGCAAGTGGACATTCAGGGCGCTAAGAGGCCTATAGTGGAAAAAGGAATACTTCAAATAAAAACTACAAAGAAGCAATCTGTGAAACTTCTTCTGTTCTGTGCATTCAACTAACAGAGTTGAACCTTAGTTCTGATTGAGCAGTTCTGAAACACTCTTTCTGTAGAAAATGCAAGTGGACATTCATGGCGCTAAGAGGCCTATAGTGGAAAAAGGAATATCTTCAAATAAAAACTACACAGAAGCAATCTGTGAAACTTCTTCTGTTCTGTGCATTCAACTAACAGAGTTGAACCTTATTTGATTGAGCAGTTCTGAAACACTCTTTCTGTAGAAAATGCAAGTGGACATTCAGGCGCTAAGAGGCCTAGTGGAAAAAGGAATATCTTCAAATAAAAACTACACAGAAGCATCTGTGAAACTTCTTTCTGTTCTGTGCATTCAACTAACAGAGTTGAACCTTACTTTTGATTGAGCAGTTCTGAAACACTCTTTCTGTAGAAAATGCAAGTGGACATTCGGGCGCTAAGAGGCCTATAGTGGAAAAGGAATATCTTCAAATAAAAACTACACAGAAGCAATCTGTGAAACTTCTTCTGTTCTGTGCATTCAACTAACAGAGTTGAACCTTACTTTTGATTGAGCAGTTCTGAAACACTCTTTCTGTAGAAAATGCAAGTGGACATTCAGGGCGCTAAGAGGCCTATAGTGGAAAAAGGAATATGTTCAAATAAAAACTACACAGAAGCTATCTGTGAAACTTCTTTCTGTTCTGTGCATTCAACTAACAGAGTTGAACCTTACTTTTGATTGAGCAGTTCTGAAACACTCTTTCTGTAGAAAATGCAAGTGGACATTCAGGGCGCTAAGAGGCCTATAGGAAAAAGGAATATTCAAATAAAAACTACACAGAAGCATCTGTGAAACTTCTTCTGTTCTGTGCATTCAACTAACAGAGTTGAACCTTACTTTTGATTGAGCAGTTCTGAAACACTCTTTCTGTAGAAAATGCAAGTGGACATTCGGGCGCTAAGAGGCCTATAGTGGAAAAAGGAATATTCAAATAAAAACTACACAGAAGCATCTGTGAAACTTCTTCTGTTCTGTGCATTCAACTAACAGAGTTAACCTTATTTTGATTGAGCAGTTCTGAAACACTCTTTCTGTAGAAAATGCAAGTGGACATTCAGGGCGCTAAGAGGCCTATAGTGGAAAAAGGAATATTTCAAATAAAAACTACAAGAAATCTGTGAAACTTCTTCTGTTCTGTGCATTCAACTAACAGAGTTGAACCTTATTTTGATTGAGCAGTTCTGAAACACTCTTTCTGTAGAAAATGCAAGTGGACATTCAGGCGCTAAGAGGCCTATGGAAAAAGAATAGTTCAAATAAAAACTACACAGAAAATCTGTGAAACTTCTTCTGTTCTGTGCATTCAACTAACAGAGTTGAACCTTACTTTTGATTGAGCAGTTCTGAAACACTCTTTCTGTAGAAAATGCAAGTGGACATTCGGAGCGCTAAGAGGCCTATAGCTGGAAAAAGGAATACTTTCAAATAAAACTACACAGAAGATTCTGTGAAACTTCTTTCTGTTCTGTGCATTCAACTAACAGAGTTGAACCTTACTTTTGATTGAGCAGTTCTGAAACACTCTTTCTGTAGAAAATGCAATTGGACATTCAGGGCGCTAAGAGGCCTATAGCGGAAAAAGGAATATTTTCAAATAAAAACTACACAGAAGCAATCTGTGAAACTTCTTACTGTTCTGTGCATTCAACTAACAGAGTTGAACCTTAGTTATTATTGAGCAGTTCTGAAACACTCTTTCTGTAGAAAATGCAAGTGAACATTCAGGGCGCTAAGAGGCCTATAGGAAAATGAATATGTTCAAATAAAAACTACACAGAAGCAATCTGTGAAACTTCTTACTGTTCTGTGCATTCAACTAACAGAGTTGAACCTTAGTTTATATTGAGCAGTTCTGAAACACTCTTTCTGTAGAAAATGCAAGTGAACATTCAGGGCGCTAAGAGGCCTATAGTGGAAAAGGAATATTTTCAAATAAAAACTACAAAGAAGCTATCTGTGAAACTTCTTACAGTTCTGTGCATTCAACTAACAGAGTTGAACCTTACATTTGATTGAGCAGTTCTGAAACACTCTTTCTGTAGAAAATGCAAGTGGACATTCAGGGCGCTAAGAGGCCTATAGTGGAAAAAGGAATACCTTCAAATAAAAACTACACAGAAGCAATCTGTGAAACTTCTTACTGTTCTGTGCTTTAAACTAACAGAGTTGAACCTTAATTTTGATTGAGCAGTTCTGAAACACTCTTTCTGTAGAAAATGCAAGTGGACATTCAGGGCGCTAAGAGGCCTATAGTGGAAAAAGGAATATCAAAAAAACTACACAGAAGCAATCTGTGAAACTTCTTCTGTTCTGTGCTTTCAACTAACAGAGTTGAACCTTAGTTTTGATTGAGCAGTTCTGAAACACTCTTTCTGTAGAAAATGCAAGTGGACATTCAGGGCGCTAAGAGGCCTATAGTGGAAAAAGGAATATTCAAATAAAAACTACACAGAAGAATCTGTGAAACTTCTTCTGTTCTGTGCATTCAACTAACAGAGTTGAACCTTAGTTTGATTGAGCAGTTCTGAAACACTCTTTCTGTAGAAAATGCAAGTGGACATTCAGGCGCTAAGAGGCCTAGTAGAAAAAGGAATATCTTCAAAAAAAACTACACAGAAGCATCTGTGAAACTTCTTTCTGTTCTGTGCATTCAACTAACAGAGTTGAACCTTACTTTTGATTGAGCAGTTCTGAAACACTCTTTCTGTAGAAAATGCAAGTGGACATTCGGAGCGCTAAGAGGCCTATAGGAAAAAGGAATATCTTCAAATAAAAACTACACAGAAGCAATCTGTGAAACTTCTTTCTGTTCTGTGCATTCAACTAACAGAGTTGAACCTTACTTTTGATTGAGCAGTTCTGAAACACTCTTTCTGTAGAAAATGCAAGTGGACATTCAGGGCGCTAAGAGGCCTATAGTGGAAAAGGAATATTTCAAATAAAAACTACACAGAAGAAATCTGTGAAACTTCTTCTGTTCTGTGCATTCAACTAACAGAGTTGAACCTTATTTTGATTGAGCAGTTCTGAAACACTCTTTCTGTAGAAAATGCAAGTGGACATTCAGGGCGCTAAGAGGCCTATAGTGGAAAAAGGAAAGTTACATAAAAACTACACAGAATCTATCTGTGAAACTTCTTCTGTTCTGTGCATTCAACTAACAGAGTTGAACCTTACTTTTGATTGAGCAGTTCTGAAACACTCTTTCTGTAGAAAATGCAAGTGGACATTCGGGCGCTAAGAGGCCTATAGTGGAAAAAGGAATATTTCAAATAAAAACTACACAGAAGATTCTGTGAAACTTCTTTCTGTTCTGTGCATTCAACTAACAGAGTTGAACCTTACTTTTGATTGAGCAGTTCTGAAACACTCTTTCTGTAGAAAATGCAAGTGGACATTCAGGGCGCTAAGAGGCCTATAGTGGAAAAAGGAATATTTCAAATAAAAACTACACAGAAGCAATCTGTGAAACTTCTTCTGTTCTGTGCATTCAACTAACAGAGTTGAACCTTAGTTTTGATTGAGCAGTTCTGAAACACTCTTTCTGTAGAAAATGCAAGTGGACATTCAGGGCGCTAAGAGGCCTATAGCGGAAAAAGGAATATTTCAAATAAAAACTACACAGAAGAAATCTGTGAAACTTCTTACTGTTCTGTGCATTCAACTAACAGAGTTGAACCTTAGTTTTGATTGAGCAGTTCTGAAACACTCTTTCTGTAGAAAATGCAAGTGACATTCAGGGCGCTAAGAGGCCTATAGTGAAAAGGAATATTTCAAATAAAAACTACACAGAAGCTATCTGTGAAACTTCTTACTGTTCTGTGCATTCAACTAACAGAGTTGAACCTTACTTTTGATTGAGCAGTTCTGAAACACCTTTCTGTAGAAAATGCAAGTGGACATTCAGGGCGCTAAGAGGCCTATGTGGAAAAAGGAATATTCAAATAAAAACTACACAGAAGCAATCTGTGAAACTTCTTACTGTTCTGTGCATTCAACTAACAGAGTTGAACCTTATTTTGATTGACAGTTCTGAAACACTCTTTCTGTAGAAAATGCAAGTGGACATTCAGGGCGCTAAGAGGCCTATAGTGGAAAGGAATATCTTCAAATAAAAACTACAAAGAAGCAATCTGTGAAACTTCTTCTGTTCTGTGCATTCAACTAACAGAGTTGAACCTTAGTTTTGATTGAGCAGTTCTGAAACACTCTTTCTGTAGAAAATGCAAGTGGACATTCAGGGCGCTAAGAGGCCTATAGTGGAAAAAGGAATATTCAAATAAAAACTACACAGAAGAATCTGTGAAACTTCTTCTGTTCTGTGCATTCAACTAACAGAGTTGAACCTTAGTTTGATTGAGCAGTTCTGAAACACTCTTTCTGTAGAAAATGCAAGTGGACATTCAGGGCGCTAAGAGGCCATAGTAGAAAAGGAATATCTTCAAAAAAAACTATACAGAAGCAATCTGTGAAACTTCTTTCTGTTCTGTGCATTCAACTAACAGAGTTGAACCTTACTTTTGATTGAGCAGTTCTGAAACACTCTTTCTGTAGAAAATGCAAGTGGACATTCGGGCGCTAAGAGGCCTAAGTGGAAAAAGGAATACTTCAAATAAAAACTACACAGAAGCAATCTGTGAAACTTCTTTCTGTTCTGTGCATTCAACTAACAGAGTTAACCTTACTTTTGATTGAGCAGTTCTGAAACACTCTTTCTGTAGAAAATGCAAGTGGACATTCAGGGCGCTAAGAGGCCTATAGTGGAAAAGGAATATTTCAAATAAAAACTCACAGAAGAAATCTGTGAAACTTCTTCTGTTCTGTGCATTCAACTAACAGAGTTGAACCTTATTTTGATTGAGCAGTTCTGAAACACTCTTTCTGTAGAAAATGCAAGTGGACATTCAGGGCGCTAAGAGGCCTATAGTGGAAAAAGGAATATTCAATAAAAACTACACAGAAGCATCTGTGAAACTTCTTCTGTTCTGTGCATTCAACTAACAGAGTTGAACCTTATTTTGATTGAGCAGTTCTGAAACACTCTTTCTGTAGAAAATGCAAGTGGACATTCAGCGCTAAGAGGCCTATAGTGGAAAAAGGAATATTTCAAATAAAAACTACACAGAAGATTCTGTGAAACTTCTTTCTGTTCTGTGCATTCAACTAACAGAGTTGAACCTTACTTTTGATTGAGCAGTTCTGAAACACTCTTTCTGTAGAAAATGCAAGTGGACATTCAGGAGCGCTAAGAGGCCTATACGGAAAAAGGAATATTTCAAATAAAAACTACACAGAAGCAATCTGTGAAACTTCTTCTGTTCTGTGCATTCAACTAACAGAGTTGAACCTTATTTTGATTGAGCAGTTCTGAAACACTCTTTCTGTAGAAAATGCAAGTGGACATTCAGGGCGCTAAGAGGCCTATAGGAAAAAGAATATTTCAAATAAAAACTACACAGAAGAAATCTGTGAAACTTCTTACTGTTCTGTGCATTCAACTAACAGAGTTGAACCTTAGTTTGATTGAGCAGTTCTGAAACACTCTTTCTGTAGAAAATGCAAGTGACATTCAGGGCGCTAAGAGGCCTATAGTGAAAAGGAATATTCAAATAAAAACTACAAAGAAGCTATCTGTGAAACTTCTTACTGTTCTGTGCATTCAACTAACAGAGTTGAACCTTACATTTGATTGAGCAGTTCTGAAACACTCTTTCTGTAGAAAATGCAAGTGGACATTCAGGGCGCTAAGAGGCCTATAGTGGAAAAAGGAATATCTTCAAATAAAAACTACACAGAAGCAATCTGTGAAACTTCTTACTGTTCTGTCTTCTAACAGAGTTGAACCTTATTTTGATTGAGCAGTTCTGAAACACTCTTTCTGTAGAAAATGCAAGTGGACATTCAGGGCGCTAAGAGGCCTATAGTGGAAAAAGGAATATCTTCAAAAAAAACTACACAGAAGCAATCTGTGAAACTTCTTTCTGTTCTGTGCATTCAACTAACAGAGTTGAACCTTAGTTTTGATTGAGCAGTTCTGAAACACTCTTTCTGTAGAAAATGCAAGTGGACATTCAGGGCGCTAAGAGGCCTATAGTGGAAAAAGGAATATTCAAATAAAAACTACACAGAAAATCTGTGAAACTTCTTCTGTTCTGTGCATTCAACTAACAGAGTTGAACCTTAGTTTGATTGAGCAGTTCTGAAACACTCTTTCTGTAGAAAATGCAAGTGGACATTCAGGGCGCTAAGAGGCCTAGTGGAAAAAGGAATATCTTCAAAAAAAACTACACAGAAGCAATCTGTGAAACTTCTTTCTGTTCTGTGCATTCAACTAACAGAGTTGAACCTTACTTTTGATTGAGCAGTTCTGAAACACTCTTTCTGTAGAAAATGCAAGTGGACATTCGGAGCGCTAAGAGGCCTATAGCGGAAAAAGGAATATCTTCAATAAAAACTACACAGAAGCATTCTGTGAAACTTCTTTCTGTTCTTGCATTCAACTAACAGAGTTGAACCTTACTTTTGATTGAGCAGTTCTGAAACACTCTTTCTGTAGAAAATGCAAGTGGACATTCAGGGCGCTAAGAGGCCTATAGTGGAAAAAGGAATATTTTCAAATAAAAACTGCACAGAAGAAATCTGTGAAACTTCTTACTGTTCTGTGCATTCAACTAACAGAGTTGAACCTTATTTTGATTGAGCAGTTCTGAAACACTCTTTCTGTAGAAAATGCAAGTGGACATTCAGGGCGCTAAGAGGCCTATAGTGGAAAAGGAAAGTTCAATAAAAACTACACAGAAGCAATCTGTGAAACTCTCTTCTGTTCTGTGCATTCAACTAACAGAGTTGAACCTTACTTTTGATTGAGCAGTTCTGAAACACTCTTTCTGTAGAAAATGCAAGTGGACTTCAGGGCGCTAAGAGGCCTATAGCGGAAAAAGAATACTTCAAATAAAACTACACAGAAGCATTCTGTGAAACTTCTTCTGTTCTGTGCATTCAACTAACAGAGTTGAACCTTAATTTTGATTGAGCAGTTCTGAAACACTCTTTCTTTAGAAAATGCAATTGGACATTCAGGGAGCTAAGAGGCCTATAGTGGAAAAAGGAATATTTTCAAATAAAAACTACAGAAGCAATCTGTGAAACTTCTTACTGTTCTGTGCATTCAACTAACAGAGTTGAACCTTATTTTGATTGAGCAGTTCTGAAACACTCTTTCTGTAGAAAATGCAAGTGGACATTCAGGCGCTAAGAGGCCTATAGGAAAAAGAATAGTTCAAATAAAAACTACACAGAACATCTGTGAAACTTCTTCTGTTCTGTGCATTCAACTAACAGAGTTGAACCTTACTTTTGATTGAGCAGTTCTGAAACACTCTTTCTGTAGAAAATGCAAGTGGACATTCGGAGCGCTAAGAGGCCTATAGCGGAAAAGGAATATTTCAAATAAAAACTACACAGAAGATCTGTGAAACTTCTTCTGTTCTGTGCATTCACTAACAGA
>NW_022096091.1:0-20531 GCF_006542625.1 Nomascus leucogenys
ACAGAAGCATTCTGTGAAACTTCTTTCTGTTCTCTGCATTCAACTAACAGATTTGAAGCTTACTTTTGATTGAGCAGTTCTGAAACACTCTTTCTGTAGAAACTGCAAGTGGACATTCGGAGCCTAAGGGGCCTAGAGTGGAAAAAGGAATATCTTCAAATAAAAACTACTCAGAAGCATTCTGTGAAACTTCCTTCTCTTCTGTGCATTCAACTAACAGAGTTGAATTTACTTTTGATTGAGCAGTTCTGAAACACTTCTGTAGAAACTGCAAGTGGACATTCGAGCACTAAGGGGCCTATACTGGAAGAAAGAATATCTACAAATAAAAACTACACAGAAGCATTCTGTGAAACTTCTTTCTGTTCTGTCCATTGAAACTAGAGAGACGAAGCTTACTTTTGATTCAGCAGTTCTGAAACACTCTTTCTGTAGAAACTGCAGTGACATTCTGAACGCTAAGGGGCCTATAAGTGGAAAAAGGAATATCTTCAAATAAAAACTACACAGAAGCATTCTGTGAAACTTCTTTCTGTTCTGTCATTCAACTAACAGAGTTGAAGCTTACTTTGATTGAGAGTTCTGAAACACTCTTTCTGTAGAAACTGCAAGTGGACATTCGAGCGCTAAGGGCCTATAGAGGAAAAAAATATCTCAAATAAAAACTACACAGAAGCATTCTGTGAAACTTCTTTCTGTTCTGTGCATTCAACTAACAGATTGAAGCTTACTTTTGATTGAGCAGTTCTGAAACACTCTTTCTGTAGAAACTGCAAGTGGACATTCGGAGCGCTAAGGGGCCTATAGTGGAAAAAGGAATTCTTCAAATAAAAACTACACAGAAGCATTCTGTGAAACTTCTTTCTGTTCTGTCATTCAACTAACAGAGTTGAAGCTTTCTTTGATTGAGCAGTTCTGAAACACTCTTTTCTGTAGAAACTGCAAGTGACATTCGAGCGCTAAGGGGCCTATACTGGAAAAAGGAATATCTACAAATAAAACTACACAGAAGCATTCTGTGAAACTTCTTCTTTTCTGTGCATTCAACTAACAGAGTTGAAGCTTACTTTTGATTGAGCAACTGAAACACTCTTTCTGTAGAAACTGCAAGTGGACATTCGAGCGCTAAGGGGCCTATAGTGGAAAAGGAAATCTCAAATAAAAACTACACAGAAGCATTCTGTGAAACTTCCTGTTCTGTATTCAACTAACAGAGTTGAAGCTTACTTTTGATTGAGCAGTTCTGAAACACTCTTTGTGTAGAAACTGCAAGGGACATTCTGAACGCTAAGGGGCCTATAGTGGAAAAAGGAATATCTCAATAAAAACTACACAGAAGCATTCTGTGAAACTTCTTTCTGTTCTGTCATTCAACTAACAGAGTTGAAGCTTACTTTTGATTGAGCAGTTCTGAAACATCTTTCTGTAGAAACTGCAAGTGGACATTCGAAAAGGGCCTATAGAGGAAAAAGGATATCTTCAAATAAAAACTACACAGAAGCATTCTGTGAAACTTCTTTCTGTTCTGTGCATTCAACTAACAGAGTTGAAGCTTATTTGATTGAGCAGTTCTGAAACACTCTTTCTGTAGAAACTGCAAGTGGACATTCTGAACGCTAAGGGGCCTATACTGGAAAAAGGAATATCTTCAAATAAAAACTACACAGAAGCATTCTGTGAAACTTCTTTCTGTTCTGTGCATTCAACTAACAGAGTTGAAGCTTACTTTTGATTGAGCAGTCTGAAACACTCTTTCTGTAGAAACTGCAAGTGGACATTCGGAGCGCTAAGGGGCCTATACTGGAAAAAGGAATATCTTCAAATAAAAACTCACAGAAGCATTCTGTGAAACTTCTTTCTGTTCTGTGCATTCAACTAACAGAGTTGAAGCTTACTTTTGATTGAGCAGTTCTGAAACACTTTCTGTAGAAACTGCAAGTGGACATTCGGAGCGCTAAGGGGCCTATAGTGGAAAAAGGAATATCTTCAAATAAAAACTACACAGAAGCATTCTGTGAAACTTCCTTCTGTTCTGTGCATTCAACTAACAGAGTTGAAGCTTACTTTTGATTGAGCATTTCTGAAACACTCTTTCTGTAGAAACTGCAAGGAGACATTCTGAACGCTAAGGGGCCTATAGTGGAAAAAGGAATATCTTCAAATAAAAACTACACAGAAGCATTCTGTGAAACTTCTTTCTGTTCTGTCCATTCAACTAACAGAGTTGAAGCTTACTTTTGATTGAGCAGTTCTGAAACACCTTTCTGTAGAAACTGAAAGTGGACATTCATAGCACAAAGGGGCCTATATGGAGAAAGGAATATCTACAATAAAAACTACACAGAAGCATTCTGTGAAACTTCTTTCTGTTCTGTCCATTCAACTAACAGGTTGAAGCTTACTTTTGATTGAGCAGTTCTGAAACACTCTTTCTGTAGAAACTGCAAGTGGACATCGGTAAGGGGCCTATAGTGGAAAAAGGAATATCTTCAAATAAAAACTACACAGAAGCATTCTGTGAAACTTCTTTCTGTTCTGTGCATTCAACTAACAGAGAGAAGCTTACTTTTGATTGAGCAGTTCTGAAACACTCTTTCTGTAGAAACTGCAAGTGGACATTCGAACGCTAAGGGCCTATACTGGAAAAAGGAATATCTTCAAATAAAAACTACACAGAAGCATTCTGTGAAACTTCTTTCTGTTCTGTGCATTCAACTAACAGAGTTGAAGCTTACTTTATTGAGCAGTTCTGAAACACTCTTTCTGTAGAAACTGCAGTGGACATTCGAGCGCTAAGGGGCCTAAACTGGAAAAAGAATATCTTCAAATAAAAACTCACAGAAGCATTCTGTGAAACTTCTTTCTGTTCTCTGCATTCAACTAACAGATTGAAGCTTACTTTTGATTGAGCAGTTCTGAAACACTCTTTCTGTAGAAACTGCAAGTGGACATTCGGAGCTAAGGGGCCTAATGGAAAAAGGAATATCTTCAAATAAAAACTACTCAGAAGCATTCTGTGAAACTTCCTTCTTTCTGTGCATTCAACTAACAGAGTTGAATTTACTTTTGATTGAGCAGTTCTGAAACACTCTTCTGTAGAAACTGCAAGTGGACATTCGGAGCACTAAGGGGCCTATATGGAAAAAGAATATCTTCAAATAAAAACTACACAGAAGCATTCTGTGAAACTTCTTTCTGTTCTGTCATTCAACTAACAGAGGAAGCTTACTTTTGGACAGCAGTTCTGAAACACTTTCTGTAGAAACTGCCAGTGACATTCTGAACGCTAAGGGGCCTAAAGTGGAAAAAGAAATATCTTCAAATAAAAACTACACAGAAGCATTCTGTGAAACTTCTTTCTGTTCTGTCCATTCAACTAACAGAGTTGAAGCTTACTTTTGATTGAGCAGTTCTGAAACACTCTTTCTGTAGAAACTGCAAGTGGACATTCGGAGCGCTAAGGGGCCTATAGTGGAAAAAGTAATATCTCCAAATAAAAACTACACAGAAGCATTCTGTGAAACTTCTTTCTGTTCTGTGCATTCAACTAACAGAATTGAAGCTTACTTTTGATTGAGCAGTTCTGAAACACTCTTTCTGTAGAAACTGCAAGTGGACATTCGGAGCGCTCAAGGGCCTACAGTGGAAAAAGGAATTCTTCAAATAAAAACTCACAGAAGCATTCTGTGAAACTTCTTTCTGTTCTGTCATTCAACTAACAGAGTTGAAGGTTTCATTTTGATTGAGCAGTTCTGAAACCTCTCTTTCTGTGAAACTGCAAGTGACATTCCGAGCGCTAAGGGGCCTATACTGGAAAAAGGAATATCTACAATAAAAACTACACAGAAGCATTCTGTGAAATTCCTTCTTTCTGTGCATTCAACTAACAGAGTTGAAGCTTACTTTTGATTGAGCAGTTCTGAAACACTCTTTCTGTAGAAACTGCAAGTGGACATTCAGAGCGCTAAGGGGCATATAGTGGAATAAGGAAAATGTACAAATAAAAACTACACAGAATCATTCTGTGAAACTTCCCTCTGTTCTGTACATTCAACTAACATAGTTGAAGCTTACTTTGGATTGAGCAGTTCTGAAACACTCTTTGTGTAGAAACTGCAGGAGGACATTCTGAACGCTAAGGGGCCTATAGTGGAAAAAGGAATATCCTCGAATAAAAACTACACAGAAGCATTCTGTGAAACTCTTTATGTTCTGTCCATTCAAATAACAGAGTTGAATCTTACTTTTGATTGAGCAGTTCTGAAACATGCTTTCTGTAGAAACTGAAAGTGGACTTCCCAGAGAAGAAAAGGACCTATAGAGGAAAAAGGGATATCTTCAAATAAAAACTACACAGAAGCATTCTGTGAAACTTCTTTCTGTTCTGTGCATTCACCTAACAGAGTTGAAGCTCAGTATTGACTGAGGCGTTCTGAAACACTCTTCTGTAGAAACTGCAAGTGGACATTCTGAACGCAAAGGGCCTATACTGGAAAAAGGTATATCTTCAAATAAAAACTACACAGAAGCATTCTGTGAAACTTCTTTCTCTTCTGTGCATTCAACTAACAGAGTTGAAGCTTACTTTGGATTGAGCAGTCCTGAAACACTCTTTGTGTAGAAACTGCATGTGGACATTCTGAGCGCTAAGGGGCCTATACTGGAAAAAGGTATATCTTCAAATAAAAACTCCACAGAAGCATTCTGTGAAACTTATTTCTGTTCTGTGCATTCAACTAACAGATTTGAAGCTTACTTTTGATTGAGCAGTTCTGAAACACACTTTCTGTAGAAACTCCAAGTGGACATTCGGAGCGCGAAGGGGCCTAGAGTGGAAAAAGGAATATCTTCAATTAAAAACTACTCAGAAGCATTCTGTGAAACTTCCTTCTGTTCTGTGCATTCAACTAACAGAGTTGAAGCTTACTTTTTATTGAGCATTTCTGAAACACTCTTTCTGTAGAAACTGCAAGGAGACATTCTGAACGCTAAGGGGCCTATAGTGGAAAAAGGAATATCTTCAAATAAAAACTACACAGAAGCATTCTGTGAAACTTCTTTCTGTTCTGTCCATTGAACTAACAGAGTTGAAGCTTACTTTTGATTGAGCAGTTCTGAAACACCCTTTCTGTAGAAACTGAAAGTGGACATTCATAGCACAAAGGGGCCTATAATGGAAAAAGTAATATCTACCAATAAAAACTACACAGAAGCATTCTGTGAAACTTCTTTCTGTTCTGTCCATTCAACTAACAGGGTTGAAGCTTAGTTTTGATTGAGCAGTTATGAAACACTCTTTCTGTAGAAACTGCAAGGGACAGTCTGGGGTTAAGGCACCTATAGTGGAAAAAGGAATATCTTCAAATAAAAACTACACAGAAGCATTCTGTGAAACTTCTTTCTGTTCTGTGCATTCAACTAACAGAGTGGAAGCTTACTTTTGATTGAGCAGTTCTGAAACACTCTTTCTGTAGAAACTGCAAGTGGACATTCGGAGCGCTCAGTGGCATATATGGAATAAGGAAAATCTTCAAATAAAAACTACACAGAAGCATTCTGTGAAACTTCCTTCTGTTCTGTGCATTCAACTAACAGAGTTGAAGCTTACATTTTATTGAGCATTTCTGAAACACTCTTTCTGTAGAAACTGCATGTGGACATTCTGAACGCTAAGGGCCCTTTCCTGGAAAAAGGAATATCTTCAAATAAAAAACTACACAGAAGCATTCTGGGAAACTTCTTTCTCTTCTGTGCATTCATCTAAACAGAATTGAAGCTTACTTTAAAAGGAGCAGTACTGAAACACTCTTTCTGTAGAAACTTCAGGTGGACATTCGGAGCGCTAAGGGGCCTAAACTGGAAAAAGAAATATCTGCAAATAAAAACTCCACAGAAGCATTCTGTGAAACTTCTTTCTGTTCTCTGCATTCAACTAACAGGTTTGAAGCTTACTTTTGATTGAGCAGTTCTGAAACACTCTTTCTGTAGAAACTGCAAGTGGACATTCGGAGCCCTAAGGGGCCTAGAGTGGAAAAAGGAATATCTTCAAATAAAAACTACTCAGAAGCATTCTGTGAAACTTCCTTCTCTTCTGTGCATTCAACTAACAGAGTTGAATATTACTTTTGATTGAGCAGTTCTGAAACACGCATTCTGTAGAAACTGCAAGTGGACATTCGGAGCACTAAGGGGCCTATACTGGAAGAAAGAATATCTACAAATAAAACTACACAGAAGCATTCTGTGAAACTTCTTTCTGTTCTGTCCATTGAACTAAGAGAGACGAAGCTTACTTTTGATTCAGCAGTTCTGAAACACTCTTTCTGTAGAAACTGCCAGTCGACATTCTGAACGCTAAGGGCTTTCCTGAAAAAGGAATATCTTCAAATAAAAACTACACAGAAGCATTCTGTGAAACTTCTTTCTCTTCTGTCATTCATCTAACAGAATTGAAGCTTACTTTAAATGAGCAGTACTGAAACACTCTTTCTGTAGAAACTCAGGTGGACATTCGAGCGCTAAGGGCCTAAATGGGAAAAAGAATATCTGCCAAATAAAAACTCCACAGAAGCATTCTGTGAAACTTCTTTCTGTTTCTGCATTCAACTAACAGATTTGAAGCTTACTTTTGATTGAGCAGTTCTGAAACACTCTTTCTGTAGAAACTGCCAAGTGGACATTCGGAAGCCCTAAGGGCCTAGAGTGGAAAAAGGAATATCTTCAAATAAAAACTACTCAGAAGCATTCTGTGAAACTTCTTCTCTTCTGTGCATTCAACTAACAGAGTTGAATATTACTTTTGATTGAGCAGTTCTGAAACACGCATTCTGTAGAAACTGCAAGTGGACATTCGAGCACTAAGGGCCTATACTGGAAAAAGAATATCTACAAATAAAAACTACACAGAAGCATTCTGTGAAACTTCTTTCTGTTCTGTCATTGAACTAAGAGAGACGAAGCTTACTTTTGATTCAGCAGTTCTGAAACTCTTTCTGTAGAACTGCCAGTCGACATTCTGAACGCTAAGGGTCCTAAGTGGAAAAAGAAATATCTTCAAATAAAAACTACACAGAAGCATTCTGTGAAACTTCTTTCTGTTCTGTGCCATTCAACTAACAGAGTTGAAGCTTACTTTTGATTGAGCAGTTCTGAAACACCTTTCTGTAGAAACTGCAAGTGGACATTCGGAGCGCAATAGGGTGCCTATAGAGGAAAAAGTGAATATTCTCCAAATAAAAACTACCACAGAAGCATTCTGTGAAACTTCTTTCTGTTCTGTGCATTCAACTAACAGAATCGAAGCTTACTTTTGATTGAAGCAGTTCTGAAACACTCTTTCTGTAGAAACTGCATGTGGACATTCGGAGCGCTCAAGGGGCCACAGTGGAAAAGGAATTTCTTCAAATAAAACTGCACAGAAGCATTCTGTGAAACTTCTTTCTGTTCTGTCATTCAACTAACAGAGTTGAAGTTCATTTGATTGGAGCAGTTCCGAACACTCTTTTCTGTGAACTGCAAGTGGACATTCCGGAGCGCTAAGGGGCCTAACTGGAAAAAGGAATAAAAAAACCACAGAACATTCTGTGAATCCTTCTTTCTGTGCATTCAACTAACAGAGTTGAAGCTTACTTTGATGACAACTGAACACTCTTTCTGTAGAACTGCAAGGACATTCAGAGCGCTAAGGCATATAGTGGAATAAGGAAAATGTACAAATAAAAACTACACAGAATCATTCTGTAAACTTCCCTCTTCTGTACATTCAACTAACATAGTTGAAGCTTACTTTGGATTGAGCAGTTCTGAAACACTCTTTGTGTAGAAACTGCAGGAGGACATCGAACGCTAAGGCTATAGTGGAAAAAGGAATATCCTCGAATAAAAACTACACAGAGCATTCTGTGAAACATCTTTATGTTCTGTCCATTCAATAACAGAGTTGAATCTTACTTTTGATTGAGCAGTTCTGAAACATGCTTTCTGTAGAAACTGAAAGTGGACTTCCCAGAGAAGAAAAGGACCTATAGAGGAAAAAGGGATATCTTCAAATAAAAACTACACAGAAGCATTCTGTGAAACTTTCTTTCTGTTCTGTGCATTCACCTAACAGAGTTGAAGCTCAGTATTGACTGAGGCGTTCTGAAAACACTCTTTCTGTAGAAACTGCAAGTGGACATTCTGAACGCAAAGGGGCCTATACTGGAAAAAGGT
This sequence comes from Nomascus leucogenys, assembly GCF_006542625.1. Lineage (NCBI taxonomy): Eukaryota > Metazoa > Chordata > Mammalia > Primates > Hylobatidae > Nomascus > Nomascus leucogenys. The sequence continues at coordinate 8,212 of NW_022096091.1, forward strand.
ATATCTTCAATAAAAACTACACAGAAGCATTCTGTGAAACTTCTTTCTCTTCTGTGCATTCAACTAACAGAGTTGAAGCTTACTTTTGATGAGCAGTCCTGAAACACTCTTTGTGTAGAAACTGCATGTGGACATTCGGAGCGCTAAGGGGCCTATACTGGAAAAGGACTATCTGCAAATAAAAACTCCACAGAAGCATTCTGTGAAACTTATTTCTGTTCTGTGCATTCAACTAACAGATTTGAAGCTTACTTTTGATTGAGCAGTTCTGAAACACACCTTTCTGTAGAAACTCCAAGGTGGACATTCGGAGCGCGAAGGGGCCTAGAGTGGAAAAAGGAATATCTTCAATTAAAAACTACTCAGAAGCATTCTGTGAAACTTCATTCTGTTCTGTGCATTCAACTAACAGAGTTGAAGCTTACTTTTATTGAGCATTCTGAAACACTCTTTCTGTAGAAACTGCAAGGAGACATTCTGAAGCTAAGGGGCCTATAGTGGAAAAAGGAATATCTTCAAATAAAAACTACACAGAAGCATTCTGGTGAAACTTCTTCTGTTCTGTGCATATCAAAAAAAAAAAAAAAAAAAAAAAAAAAAAAAAAAAAAAAAAAAAAAAAAAAAACTAACAAAGATCTGTGAAATCTTTTTTTCTTAACTAACGGTGAAGCTACTTTGATTGAGCAGTTCTGAAACACTCTTTCTGTAGAAACTGCAAGGAATTGGAGCCAAAGGGCAAGTGGAAAAGGAAATCTCAATAAAAACTACCAGAAGCATTCTGTGAAACTTTTTCTGTTCTGTTGCATTTCAACTAACAGAGTTGGAATTTATTTTGATTGAGAGTTTGAAACACCATTCTGTAGAAACTAAGTGGACTTTCGGAGCCTAGGGCCTAATGGAAAAATTTCATAAAACTCACAGAAGCATTCTGTGAAACTTCTTCTGTTCGTCATTAACTAAAGAGAAGTTCTTTATTAGCATTCGAAACCTCTTTCTGTGACTCGACATTCGAACGCTAAGGGCCCTTTCCTGGAAAAGGAATATCTTCAAATAAAAACTACACAGAAGCATTCTGTGAAACTTCTTTCTCTTCTGTGCATTCATCTAACAGAATTGAAGCTTACTTTAAAAGGAGCAGTACTGAAACACTCTTTCTGTAGAAAACTTCAGTGGACATTCGGAGCGCTAAGGGGGCCTAAACTGGAAAAAGAAATATCTGCAAATAAAAAACTCCACAGAAAGCATTCTGTGAAACTTCTTTCTGTTCTCTGCATTCAACTAACAGATTGAAGCTTTACTTTTGATTGAGCAGTTCTGAACACTCTTTCTGTAGAAACTGCAAGTGGACATTCGGAGCCTAAGGGCCTAGAGTGGAAAAAGGAATATCTTCAAATAAAAACTACTCAGCAGCATTCTGTGAAACTTCCTTCTCTTCTGTGCATTCAACTAACAGAGTTGAATATTACTTTTGATTGAGCAGTTCTGAAACACGCATTCTGTAGAAACTGCAAGTGGACATTCGGAGCACTAAGGGGCCTATACTGGAAAAAGAATATCTACAAATAAAAACTACACAGAAGCATTCTGTGAAACTTCTTTCTGTTCTGTCCATTGAACTAAGAGAGACGAAGCTTACTTTTGATTAGCAGTTCTGAAACTCTTTCTGTAGAACTGCCAGTCGACATTCTGAACGCTAAGGGCCTTGGAAAAAGGAATATCTTCAAATAAAAACTACCAGAAGCATTCTGTGAAACTTCTTTCTTTCTGTCATTCACTAACAGAGTTGAGCTTACTTGATTGAGAAGTTCTGAAACACACTTTCTGTAGAAACTGCAAGGGACATTCCGAGCGCAAAGGTGCCTATAGAGGAAAAAGAATTCTCCAAATAAAAACTACACAGAAGCATTCTGTGAAACTTCTTTCTGTTCTGTGCATTCAACTAACAGATTTGAAGCTTACTTTTGATTGAGCAGTTCTGAAACACTCTTTCTGTAGAAACTGCAAGTGGACATTCGGAGCGCTAAGGGGCCTTACAGTGGAAAAAGAATTTCTTCAAATAAAAACTCACAGAAGCATTCTGTGAAACTTCTTCTGTTCTGTCCATTCAACTAACAGAGTTGAATTTTACTTTTGATTGAGCAGTTCTGAAACACTCTTTCTGTTGAAACTGCAAGGTGACATTCCGAGCGCTAAGGGGCCTATACTGGAAAAAGGAATATCTACCAATAAAAACTACACAGAAGCATTCTGTGAAACTTCCTTCTTTTCTGTGCATTCAACTAACAGAGTTGAAGCTTACTTTTGATTGAACAACTCTGAAACACTCTTTCTGTAGAAACTGCAAGTGGACATTCGAGAGCGCAAGGGCTAAGTGGAAAAGGAAATTTCAATAAAACTACAGAAGCATTCTGTGAAACTTTTCTGTCTGTCATTCAACTAACAAGTTGAAGCTTACTTTGATGAGCAGTTCTGAAACACTCTTTCTGTAGAAACTGCAGGGACATTCTGACGCAAGGGGCCTATAGTGGAAAAAGGAATATCTTCAAATAAAAACTACACAGAAGCATTCTGTGAAACTTCTTTCTGTTCTGTGCATTCAAATAACAGAGTTGAATCTTACTTTTGATTGAGCAGTTCTGAAACACTCTTTCTGTAGAAACTGAAAGTGGACATTCGAGAAGAAAAGGCCTATAGTGGAAAAAGGATATCTCAAATAAAAACTACACAGAAGCATTCTGTGAAACTTCTTTCTGTTCTGTCATTCAATAACAGAGTGAAGCTTATTTGATGAGCGTTCTGAAACTCTTTCTGTAGAAACTGCAAGGGACATTCGAACGCTAAGGGGCCTATATGGAAAAAGGAATATCTCAATAAAAACTACACAGAAGCATTCTGTGAAACTTCTTCTGTTCTGTGCATTCAACTAACAGAGTTGAAGCTTACTTTTATTGAGCATCCTGAAACACTCTTTGTAGAAACTGCAGTGGACATTGAGCGCTAAGGGGCTATAGTGAAAAAGGATATTCAAATAAAACTCACAGAAGCATTCTGTGAAACTTTTTCTGTTCTGTCATTCAACTAACAGAGTTGAAGCTTACTTTTGATTGAGCAGTTCTGAAACACCCTTTCTGTAGAAACTGCAAGTGGACATTCTGACGCAAAGGGGCCTATATGGAAAAAGGAATATCTTCAATAAAAACTACACAGAAGCATTCTGTGAAACTTCTTTCTGTTCTGTCATTCAACTAACAGGTTGAAGCTTACTTTTGATTGAGCAGTTTGAAACACTCTTTCTGTAGAAACTGCAAGGGACATCTGGGTTAAGGACCTATAGTGGAAAAAGGAATATCTTCAAATAAAAACTACACAGAAGCATTCTGTGAAACTTCTTTCTGTTCTGTGCATTCAACTAACAGAGTGAAGCTTACTTTGATTGAGCAGTTCTGAACACTCTTTCTGTAGAAACTGCAAGTGGACATTCGGAGCGCTCAGTGGCATATACTGGAATAAGGAAATCTTCAAATAAAAACTACACAGAAGCATTCTGTGAAACTTCCTTCTGTTCTGTGCATTCAACTAACAGAGTTGAAGCTTACATTTTATTGAGCATTTCTGAAACACTCTTTCTGTAGAAACTGCATGTGGACATTCTGAACGCTAAGGGCCCTTTCCTGGAAAAAGGAATATCTTCAAATAAAAACTACACAGAAGCATTCTGGAAACTTCTTTCTCTTCTGTGCATTCATCTAACAGAATTGAAGCTTACTTTAAAAGGAGCAGTACTGAAACACTCTTTCTGTAGAAACTTCAGGTGGACATTCGGAGCGCTAAGGGGCCTAAACTGGAAAAAGAAATATCTGCAAATAAAAACTCCACAGAAGCATTCTGTGAAACTTCTTTCTGTTCTCTGCATTCAACTAACAGGTTTGAAGCTTACTTTTGATTGAGCAGTTCTGAAACACTCTTTCTGTAGAAACTGCAAGTGGATATTGGAGCCTAAGGGGCCTAGAGTGGAAAAAGGAATATCTTCAAATAAAAACTACTCAGCAGCATTCTGTGAAACTTCCTTCTCTTCTGTGCATTCAACTAACAGAGTTGAATATTACTTTTGATTGAGCAGTTCTGAAACACGCATTCTGTAGAAACTGCAAGTGGACATTCGGAGCACTAAGGGGCCTATACTGGAAGAAAGAATATCTACAAATAAAAACTACACAGAAGCATTCTGTGAAACTTCTTTCTGTTCTGTCCATTGAACTAAGAGAGACGAAGCTTACTTTTGATTCAGCAGTTCTGAAACACTCTTTCTGTAGAAACTGCCAGTCGACATTCTGAACGCTAAGGGCCCTTTCCTGGAAAAAGGAATATCTTCAAATAAAAACTACACAGAAGCATTCTGTGAAACTTCTTTCTCTTCTGTGCATTCATCTAACAGAATTGAAGCTTACTTTAAATGGAGCAGTACTGAAACACTCTTTCTGTAGAAACTTCAGGTGGACATTCGGAGCGCTAAGGGGCCTAAACTGGAAAAAGAAATATCTGCAAATAAAAACTCCACAGAAGCATTCTGTGAAACTTCTTTCTGTTCTCTGCATTCAACTAACAGATTTGAAGCTTACTTTTGATTGAGCAGTTCTGAAACACTCTTTCTGTAGAAACTGCAAGTGGACATTCGGAGCCCTAAGGGGCCTAGAGTGGAAAAAGGAATATCTTCAAATAAAAACTACTCAGAAGCATTCTGTGAAACTTCCTTCTCTTCTGTGCATTCAACTAACAGAGTTGAATATTACTTTTGATTGAGCAGTTCTGAAACACGCATTCTGTAGAAACTGCAAGTGGACATTCGGAGCACTAAGGGGCCTATACTGGAAGAAAGAATATCTACAAATAAAAACTACACAGAAGCATTCTGTGAAACTTCTTTCTGTTCTGTCCATTGAACTAAGAGAGACGAAGCTTACTTTTGATTCAGCAGTTCTGAAACTCTTTCTGTAGAACTGCCAGTCGACATTCTGAACGCTAAGGGTCCTAAAGTGGAAAAAGAAATATCTTCAAATAAAAACTACACAGAAGCATTCTGTGAAACTTCTTTCTGTTCTGTCCATTCAACTAACAGAGTTGAAGCTTACTATTGATTGAGAAGTTCTGAAACACACTTTCTGTAGAAACTGCAAGTGGACATTCGGAGCGCAAAGGTGCCTATAGAGGAAAAAGTAATATCTCCAAATAAAAACTACACAGAAGCATTCTGGGAAACTTCTTTCTGTTCTGTGCATTCAACTAACAGAATCGAAGCTTACTTTTGATTGAGCAGTTCTGAAACACTCTTTCTGTAGAAACTGCATGTGGACATTCGGAGCGCTCAGGGGCCTACAGTGGAAAAAGGAATTTCTTCAAATAAAAACTGCACAGAAGCATTCTGTGAAACTTCTTTCTGTTCTGTCCATTCAACTAACAGAGTTGAAGGTTTCATTTGATTGAGCAGTTCCGAACCTCTCTTTCTGTGGAAACTGCAAGGTGACATTCCGAGCGCTAAGGGGCCTATACTGGAAAAAGGAATATCTACCAATAAAAACTACACAGAAGCATTCTGTGAAACTTCCTTCTTTTCTGTGCATTCAACTAACAGAGTTGAAGCTTACTTTTGATTGAACAACTCTGAAACACTCTTTCTGTAGAAACTGCAAGTGGACATTCAGAGCGCTAAGGGGCATATAGTGGAATAAGGAAAATGTACAAATAAAAACTACACAGAATCATTCTGTGAAACTTCCCTCTGTTCTGTACATTCAACTAACATAGTTGAAGCTTACTTTGGATTGAGCAGTTCTGAAACACTCTTTGTGTAGAAACTGCAGGAGGACATTCTGAACGCTAAGGGGCCTATAGTGGAAAAAGGAATATCCTCGAATAAAAACTACACAGAAGCATTCTGTGAAACATCTTTATGTTCTGTCCATTCAAATAACAGAGTTGAATCTTACTTTTGATTGAGCAGTTCTGAAACATGCTTTCTGTAGAAACTGAAAGTGGACTTCCCAGAGAAGAAAAGGACCTATAGAGGAAAAAGGGATATCTTCAAATAAAAACTACACAGAAGCATTCTGTGAAACTTCTTTCTGTTCTGTGCATTCACCTAACAGAGTTGAAGCTCAGTATTGACTGAGGCGTTCTGAAACACTCTTTCTGTAGAAACTGCAAGTGGACATTCTGAACGCAAAGGGGCCTATACTGGAAAAAGGTATATCTTCAAATAAAAACTACACAGAAGCATTCTGTGAAACTTCTTTCTCTTCTGTGCATTCAACTAACAGAGTTGAAGCTTACTTTTGATTGAGCAGTCCTGAAACACTCTTTGTGTAGAAACTGCATGTGGACATTCGGAGCGCTAAGGGGCCTATACTGGAAAAAGGACTATCTGCAAATAAAAACTCCACAGAAGCATTCTGTGAAACTTATTTCTGTTCTGTGCATTCAACTAACAGATTTGAAGCTTACTTTTGATTGAGCAGTTCTGAAACACACTTTCTGTAGAAACTCCAAGTGGACATTCGGAGCGCGAAGGGGCCTAGAGTGGAAAAAGGAATATCTTCAATTAAAAACTACTCAGAAGCATTCTGTGAAACTTCCTTCTGTTCTGTGCATTCAACTAACAGAGTTGAAGCTTACTTTTTATTGAGCATTTCTGAAACACTCTTTCTGTAGAAACTGCAAGGAGACATTCTGAACGCTAAGGGGCCTATAGTGGAAAAAGGAATATCTTCAAATAAAAACTACACAGAAGCATTCTGTGAAACTTCTTTCTGTTCTGTCCATTGAACTAACAGAGTTGAAGCTTACTTTTGATTGAGCAGTTCTGAAACACCCTTTCTGTAGAAACTGAAAGTGGACATTCATAGCACAAAGGGGCCTATATTGGAAAAGTAATATCTACCAATAAAAACTACACAGAAGCATTCTGTGAAACTTCTTTCTGTTCTGTCCATTCAACTAACAGGGTTGAAGCTTAGTTTTGATTGAGCAGTTATGAAACACTCTTTCTGTAGAAACTGCAAGGGACAGTCTGGGGTTAAGGCACCTATAGTGGAAAAAGGAATATCTTCAAATAAAAACTACACAGAAGCATTCTGTGAAACTTCTTTCTGTTCTGTGCATTCAACTAACAGAGTGGAAGCTTACTTTTGATTGAGCAGTTCTGAAACACTCTTTCTGTAGAAACTGCAAGTGGACATTCGGAGCGCTCAGTGGCATATACTGGAATAAGGAAAATCTTCAAATAAAAACTACACAGAAGCATTCTGTGAAACTTCCTTCTGTTCTGTGCATTCAACTAACAGAGTTGAAGCTTACATTTTATTGAGCATTTCTGAAACACTCTTTCTGTAGAAACTGCATGTGGACATTCTGAACGCTAAGGGCCTTTCCTGGAAAAAGGAATATCTTCAAATAAAAACTACACAGAAGCATTCTGGAAACTTCTTTCTCTTCTGTGCATTCATCTAACAGAATTGAAGCTTACTTTAAAGGAGCAGTACTGAAACACTCTTTCTGTAGAAACTTCAGGTGGACATTCGGAGCGCTAAGGGGCCTAAACTGGAAAAAGAAATATCTGCAAATAAAAACTCCACAGAAGCATTCTGTGAAACTTCTTTCTGTTCTCTGCATTCAACTAACAGGTTTGAAGCTTACTTTTGATTGAGCAGTTCTGAAACACTCTTTCTGTAGAAACTGCAAGTGGACATTGGAGCCTAAGGGGCCTAGAGTGGAAAAAGGAATATCTTCAAATAAAAACTACTCAGAAGCATTCTGTGAAACTTCCTTCTCTTCTGTGCATTCAACTAACAGAGTTGAATATTACTTTTGATTGAGCAGTTCTGAAACACGCATTCTGTAGAAACTGCAAGTGGACATTCGGAGCACTAAGGGCCTATACTGGAAGAAAGAATATCTACAAATAAAAACTACACAGAAGCATTCTGTGAAACTTCTTTCTGTTCTGTCCATTGAACTAAGAGAGACGAAGCTTACTTTTGATTCAGCAGTTCTGAAACACTCTTTCTGTAGAAACTGCCAGTCGACATTCTGAACGCTAAGGGCCCTTTCCTGGAAAAAGGAATATCTTCAAATAAAAACTACACAGAAGCATTCTGTGAAACTTCTTTCTCTTCTGTGCATTCATCTAACAGAATTGAAGCTTACTTTAAATGGAGCAGTACTGAAACACTCTTTCTGTAGAAACTTCAGGTGGACATTCGGAGCGCTAAGGGGCCTAAACTGGAAAAAGAAATATCTGCAAATAAAAACTCCACAGAAGCATTCTGTGAAACTTCTTTCTGTTCTCTGCATTCAACTAACAGATTTGAAGCTTACTTTTGATTGAGCAGTTCTGAAACACTCTTTCTGTAGAAACTGCAAGTGGACATTCGGAGCCCTAAGGGGCCTAGAGTGGAAAAAGGAATATCTTCAAATAAAAACTACTCAGAAGCATTCTGTGAAACTTCCTTCTCTTCTGTGCATTCAACTAACAGAGTTGAATATTACTTTTGATTGAGCAGTTCTGAAACACGCATTCTGTAGAAACTGCAAGTGGACATTCGGAGCACTAAGGGGCCTATACTGGAAGAAAGAATATCTACAAATAAAAACTACACAGAAGCATTCTGTGAAACTTCTTTCTGTTCTGTCCATTGAACTAAGAGAGACGAAGCTTACTTTTGATTCAGCAGTTCTGAAACTCTTTCTGTAGAACTGCCAGTCGACATTCTGAACGCTAAGGGTCCTAAAGTGGAAAAAGAATATCTTCAAATAAAAACTACACAGAAGCATTCTGTGAAACTTCTTTCTGTTCTCTGCATTCAACTAACAGAGTTGAAGCTTACTTTTGATTGAGAAGTTCTGAAACACTCTTTCTGTAGAAACTGCAAGTGGACATTCGGAGCGCAAAGGTGCCTATAGAGGAAAAAGTAATATCTCCAAATAAAAACTACACAGAAGCATTCTGGGAAACTTCTTTCTGTTCTGTGCATTCAACTAACAGAATCGAAGCTTACTTTTGATTGAGCAGTTCTGAAACACTCTTTCTGTAGAAACTGCATGTGGACATTCGGAGCGCTCAGGGGCCTACAGTGGAAAAAGGAATTTCTTCAAATAAAAACTGCACAGAAGCATTCTGTGAAACTTCTTTCTGTTCTGTCCATTCAACTAACAGAGTTGAAGGTTTCATTTGATTGAGCAGTTCCGAACCTCTCTTTCTGTGGAAACTGCAAGGTGACATTCCGAGCGCTAAGGGGCCTATACTGGAAAAAGGAATATCTACCAATAAAAACTACACAGAAGCATTCTGTGAAACTTCCTTCTTTTCTGTGCATTCAACTAACAGAGTTGAAGCTTACTTTTGATTGAACAACTCTGAAACACTCTTTCTGTAGAAACTGCAAGTGGACATTCGAGCGCTAAGGGGCATATAGTGGAATAAGGAAAATGTACAAATAAAAACTACACAGAATCATTCTGTGAAACTTCCCTCGTTCTGTACATTCAACTAACATAGTTGAAGCTTACTTTGGATTGAGCAGTTCTGAAACACTCTTTGTGTAGAAACTGCAGGAGGACATTCTGAACGCTAAGGGGCCTATAGTGGAAAAAGGAATATCCTCGAATAAAAACTACACAGAAGCATTCTGTGAAACATCTTTATGTTCTGTCCATTCAAATAACAGAGTTGAATCTTACTTTTGATTGAGCAGTTCTGAAACATGCTTTCTGTAGAAACTGAAAGTGGACTTCCCAGAGAAGAAAAGGACCTATAGAGGAAAAAGGGATATCTTCAAATAAAAACTACACAGAAGCATTCTGTGAAACTTCTTTCTGTTCTGTGCATTCACCTAACAGAGTTGAAGCTCAGTATTGACTGAGGCGTTCTGAAACACTCTTTCTGTAGAAACTGCAAGTGGACATTCTGAACGCAAAGGGGCCTATACTGGAAAAAGGTATATCTTCAAATAAAAACTACACAGAAGCATTCTGTGAAACTTCTTTCTCTTCTGTGCATTCAACTAACAGAGTTGAAGCTTACTTTTGATTGAGCAGTCCTGAAACACTCTTTGTGTAGAAACTGCATGTGGACATTCGGAGCGCTAAGGGGCCTATACTGGAAAAAGGACTATCTGCAAATAAAAACTCCACAGAAGCATTCTGTGAAACTTATTTCTGTTCTGTGCATTCAACTAACAGATTTGAAGCTTACTTTTGATTGAGCAGTTCTGAAACACACTTTCTGTAGAAACTCCAAGTGGACATTCGGAGCGCGAAGGGGCCTAGAGTGGAAAAAGGAATATCTTCAATTAAAAACTACTCAGAAGCATTCTGTGAAACTTCCTTCTGTTCTGTGCATTCAACTAACAGAGTTGAAGCTTACTTTTTATTGAGCATTTCTGAAACACTCTTTCTGTAGAAACTGCAAGGAGACATTCTGAACGCTAAGGGGCCTATAGTGGAAAAAGGAATATCTTCAAATAAAAACTACACAGAAGCATTCTGTGAAACTTCTTTCTGTTCTGTCCATTGAACTAACAGAGTTGAAGCTTACTTTTGATTGAGCAGTTCTGAAACACCCTTTCTGTAGAAACTGAAAGTGGACATTCATAGCACAAAGGGGCCTATATTGGAGAAAGTAATATCTACCAATAAAAACTACACAGAAGCATTCTGTGAAACTTCTTTCTGTTCTGTCCATTCAACTAACAGGGTTGAAGCTTAGTTTTGATTGAGCAGTTATGAAACACTCTTTCTGTAGAAACTGCAAGGGACAGTCTGGGGTTAAGGCACCTATAGTGGAAAAAGGAATATCTTCAAATAAAAACTACACAGAAGCATTCTGTGAAACTTCTTTCTGTTCTGTGCATTCAACTAACAGAGTGGAAGCTTACTTTTGATTGAGCAGTTCTGAAACACTCTTTCTGTAGAAACTGCAAGTGGACATTCGGAGCGCTAAGTGGCATATACTGGAATAAGGAAAATCTTCAAATAAAAACTACACAGAAGCATTCTGTGAAACTTCCTTCTGTTCTGTGCATTCAACTAACAGAGTTGAAGCTTACATTTTATTGAGCATTTCTGAAACACTCTTTCTGTAGAAACTGCATGTGGACATTCTGAACGCTAAGGGCCCTTTCCTGGAAAAAGGAATATCTTCAAATAAAAACTACACAGAAGCATTCTGGGAAACTTCTTTCTCTTCTGTGCATTCATCTAACAGAATTGAAGCTTACTTTAAAAGGAGCAGTACTGAAACACTCTTTCTGTAGAAACTTCAGGTGGACATTCGGAGCGCTAAGGGGCCTAAACTGGAAAAAGAAATATCTGCAAATAAAAACTACACAGAAGCATTCTGTGAAACTTCTTTCTGTTCTGCATTCAACTAACAGGTTGAAGCTTACTTTTGATTGAGCAGTTCTGAAACACTCTTTCTGTAGAAACTGCAAGTGGATATTTGGAGCCCTAAGGGGCCTAGAGTGGAAAAAGGAATATCTTCAAATAAAAACTACTCAGAAGCATTCTGTGAAACTTCTTTCTCTTCTGTGCATTCATCTAACAGAGTTGAATATTACTTTTGATTGAGCAGTTCTGAAACACTCTTTCTGTAGAAACTGCAAGTGGACATTCGGAGCACTAAGGGGCCTATACTGGAAGAAAGAATATCTACAAATAAAAACTACACAGAAGCATTCTGTGAAACTTCTTTCTGTTCTGTGCATTCAACTAAGAGAGACGAAGCTTACTTTTGATTGAGCAGTTCTGAAACACTCTTTCTGTAGAAACTGCAGTGACATTCTGAACGCTAAGGGCCTATCCTGGAAAAAGGAATATCTTCAAATAAAAACTACACAGAAGCATTCTGTGAAACTTCTTTCTGTTCTGTTCATTCAACTAACAGAGTTGAAGCTTACTTTTGATTGAGCAGTTCTGAAACACTCTTTGTGTAGAAACTGCAAGTGGACATTCGGAGCTAAGGGGCCTATACTGGAAAAAGGAAATCTTCAAATAAAAACTACACAGAAGCATTCTGTGAAACTTCTTTCTGTTCTGTCATTCAACTAACAGAGGAAGCTTACTTTTTATTGAGCAGTTCTGAAACACTCTTTCTGTAGAAACTGCAAGTGGACATTCGGAGCGCTAAGGGGCCTATAGTGGAAAAAGGAATATCTTCAAATAAAAACTACACAGAAGCATTCTGTGAAACTTCTTTCTGTTCTGTGCATTCAACTAACAGAGTTGAAGCTTACTTTTGATTGAGCAGTTCTGAAACACTCTTTCTGTAA
>NW_022096092.1:0-59099 GCF_006542625.1 Nomascus leucogenys
CACTTTTGGCACTTAAATTCAGCAGTGTTTTTATAAAACACAGTAAGGTAAAGGATTTCAAACTGCCAAAGCGAAGATTACAGTTTGTATTGGTCAGGGTTCTCCAGAGAGAGAGAAACATAGGATGTGTACATAACTATAAATATATATATAAATATATATAAATATAGATAAAAATATATATGCAAATATACATATAAATATATAAATATATATAAAATATATTTATATTTAAATATACAAAAATATATTATATATAAATATATATAAATATATAAATATATAAATATGTAAAAATATATAAATATATAAATATATAAATACATATAAATATATAAAAATATATATATAATATATAAATATAAATAATTATATATATAATTATATATAAATATATATATAAATATATAAATATAAATAATTATATATATAATTATATATAAATATATAAAATATATATAAAATATACATATAAAAATATAAATAATTATATATATATTATATATAAATATATATGTATAATATATATAATTATATATAATATATTAATAATTATATAATTATATATATATATATATATATATAAATATAAATAATTATATATAATTATATATATATATATATATATAAATATATATATTAATTATATTATATATAATATATATAATATATATAAATATATAAATATATAATAAATATAATATAATATAAATATATAAATATATCTAAATATATCTAAATATATAAATATATAAATATATATATAATATATATAAATATATAAACATACATAAATATATATAAATATATACAAACACATATAAATATATATAAATATATTAAATATATAAACATATAAAATATATATAAATAAATATATATAATATGTTTAAATATATAAATATATATAAATTTATATAAATATGTATAAATATATATAAATATGTATAAAGTTATATAATATATATATATATAATATATAAATATATATAATATAAATATATATATAAATATATATAATATTATAAATATATATAAATATATATAAATATATAAATATATAATATATAAATAATATATAACATTTATATATAAATATATATACAAATATATATAAACATTTATATATAAATATATATCAATATATCTAATAAATATGTATAAATATATATTAATATATCTAAATACATCTAAATATATCTAAATATATAAATATATATATATATACATATATCTAAATGTATATAAATATATAAATATATATATAATATAAAAATATATAAATATCCATAAATATCTATATATCTATAAATATATATAAATATATATGAATAAATAAATATGTATAAGTATATAACTATACATGTAAATATATATAATATATATAATATATATAAATATATATAAATATATATAATTCTATATAAATTATATATAAATATACATATATTATATAAATACATATAAATATTAAATATATAAAAATAAACATTAATATATATATATATAATATTGTAAATATATATAAATATATATAAATATGTATAATATATATAATATATATAAATATATATAAATATTTATATAAATTATATAAATATATAGATATATATAAATATATGTAAAAAATATAAATTTATATAGTATTATAATATAATATACTATAAAAATATTAAATATATTACAATATATATCAATAAAATATATCTATATATAAAATCTATACAAATATATACTATAAATATAAATAATATTATTAAATATATAAATATTATAAATAGTATTAAATTATAATATATATATGAAAATTATAATTATAAATAATATGTATAAAATATGTATTAAATATTGTATAAATAATTGTACAAATATATATAAATATATTATATAAATATGTATAAAATATATACAAATACATATAAATATATATAAAATGTAATAAATATATATAATATTTAAATTATAAATATATATAAATATATATATATAATATAAAAATATATATAATATATAAAATATAATATAATAATATATTAAATATATAAATATTACATAAATATATTATATATAAATATATATATAATATATTAAAATATATAATATATAAAATATATAATATAAAAATATAACATAATATATATATAAATGATATAAATATATATAAAATATATTAATATATATAAAATATGTATATAAATATAAATATATATAATGTATATACATGTAATATAATATATATAAAATATATAAGATATATATAAATATATACGATATATTATAATATATATAGATATTATATAATTATATAGATATATAGATATATATAGATATATATAAATATATAATATATATATAATATATAGATAATAAAATATATAGATATATATAAATGTATATAGATAAATAACTATTTAGATATATAAATATATATAGATATATAAAATACTAGATATATAAATATATATAGATTATATAAATATAGATAATATATAAAATATATATAGATATATATAATATATATAGATATATAAATATATAATAATATAATATATATAGATATATATAAATATATAGATAATATATATATATAGATATATATAATATATATAGATATAAATATATATAGATATATATATATATATAAATATATATAATATATATAAATATATAAATATATATATAAATATATATAATATATATAAATAATATATATAAATATATAAATTTATATAGATATATAAAATATATAAATATAATATATAATATATATAATTATATAAATATAAACATATTAATATATATTATATATAATTATATAATAATATACACACAAATATATTATATTATAATTATATATATATATATATTTTTATGTATATATATATTATATTATATATTATTATAATATTATTATATACACAAAATACTTACCATTGTGATACAATTTCCTATCGTATACCATACAGGTTTGCAGCCTAGGATGGATATGCTATACAGTATACCATGGTGTGTAGTAGGTTATACCATCTACGTTTGTGTAAGTATACCCTATGATCAAACAATAACAAAACTGTCTAATGTGTCTCTCAGATCATGTATCTGTCATCACTCTACACATGACACTGTACAGGAGAGGAAGTCTACTAGGGGAATTTGTTCCCTTTATTATGGAATCTGAGAAGTTGAACATAGGCTGTCATTAAGCTAGTGTCGTGGAAATTCCAATATCCTGGCTGAGTTCGAATCAGCTTCAGGAGAGAGAGAGGAAACTGCCTTCTCTCTGCCCTTTATCTTCTGTCTGAGCTACCAGCTGATTGGATAGTGTCCACCCACATTGAGGGCTGCTGTTCCCCGCTTCAGCTCACCAACTTACGTGTCTCTCTGGAAACAGCTTCACAGACTCACCCAGAAAAAATACTTTACCAATTCTCCATGTATTATTTAATCCAGTCAAGTCAACACCTAAAATTAACCATAATACCATAGTAATATAATTATATATATTTCAGTTTTTAAAAAACTGACTATATGTCGGTTCATAGTTTGAGTGGTCCAAAGAAGGAGTTAATTTAAGCCATAAGAAAAATAAACCCAATATTTTTCATTATTTCTTTTATCTCCTAGTGATCCTAGACTGGTTTAATTGCTCTCTTTTTGTTTATCTGGTCGGTTGGTTTGTTGTGGGGTTGTTTTTGTTTTAAACAGCCAGCTTCTGGGTCCCTCTGTCTAAAAATATGTCATAGAGCTCTCTGACCATCTTCTCATGTTTTGTTACCCAAGGGAGGTTTTCTTTTTTTTTTTTTTTTTTTTGAGACAGATTCTGGCTCTGTCGCCCAGGCTGGAGTGCAGTGGCGTGATCTCAGCTCACTGCAAGCTCTGCCTCCCGGGTTCACGCCATTCTCCTGCCTCAGCCTCTCCGAGTAGCTGGGACTACAGGCACCCGCCACCACACCCGGCTAATTTTTTTTGTATTTTTAGTAGAGACAGAGTTTCACCGTGGTCTGGATCTCCTGACCTCGTGATCCGCCCGCCTCGGCCTCCCAAAGTGCTGGGATTACAAGCGTGAGCCACCGCGCCCGGCCCCAACGTAGGTTTTCTACTCCTCTCCCATATTCATTCAGTAGTTATTTGAAAGAGAAATAGGGACAACCATGTTTTATTCTAGACCACTTAAGATTAAAACCCGAGTTCCATATCGACATCCAGGGAATAGGTTTTTGAACAGATTTGCATTATGTTATGGGCAGGAACTAGCAGTAGAAGAGGTTGTGAGTCATCTAGTCAGTAGTGTCGCTATAAAGCCTAAAGACTCTCTTTGTGTATGCATTTTTTCATTTTTGTTACAGAGGAAATAGTTTGTTCTGCTTTAATGAGCACTGTCAAGAAGAAAATATAGCTATCACATATCACCACAGGTTCACAGATCTTCACCAACTCGACCCCAAAATGACATGCTGCTCTTTCTTCTTCAGAAACATGAATTCTGGAATCTTGCAAGTCTTCCAGAGGGAACTCACCTGTCCCATCTGCATGAACTACTTCATAGACCCAGTCACCATAGACTGTGGGCACAGCTTTTGCCGGCCCTGTTTCTACTCCACTGGCAAGACATCGCAGTTCTTGCTCAGTGTTCTAAATGCAAGAAGACAACACGGCAGAGAAACCTCAAAACTGACATTTCTTTGAAGAAGATGGCTTCCATCGCCAGAAAAGCCAGTCTCCGGCAATTCCTTAGCTCTGAGGAGCAAATATGTGGGACGCACGGAGAGACAAAGAGGATGTTCTGTGAAGTGGACAAGAGCCTGCTCTGTTTGCTGTGCTCCAGTAACTCTCAGGAGCACCGGAATCACAGACACTGTCCCATTGAACGGGCTGCTGAGGAACACGGGTAAGTGATGCTTCTGAAGATCTATTTCTACACAGGACACATGAAATTCTTTAAGTCTATTTCCTTGGTGATTGGATGATGTCATCTCTGTGTCCCCTTAAGCATGTCTGTTATGAGCTTCCTTGACTTCACACCTCTCAGATTTGACAAACATGAGGAGAAACAAAGCAAACTCTATTTTCTGTGGGCGAATTTGTCTCTCATTTTGGGTCCTTCGTATATCAGAGTGTGAATGATACTTTATTGTCTTCACTTGTGCTTCAATTCATGGCTCTTTTGCAGGAGGAGCTCCTAAAAAAAATGCAGTGTTTGTGGGAAAAAGCTTGTGAAAATCACAGAAAACTGAGCATGGAAACACCAGAACCAGATGCTGGAAGGTTAGTACCGTATTACTCTACCTTCTCCAGGAACTTATAGTGAACAAATGGGTGACTCTTAAAATAGGAACTTGATCTCAACTCATAATGTTTCTGGAATTCAATAAACAAGGATAAAACACTTGAGAAAAAAACACGCTAATTTTTTATGTAAGTTAGTGTGACTCTTCGGTAGGATTTCTAATCAGACCACAGATGTTATCCAAGCATGCTCATCTGTTTCCATACAAACCTATAGCAATACCCCAACAAATACAAGAGACTGGGCCATTTCACACTGTTCCCAATGGGCTGCCTGGATAAATTCTGGACACGAGAGTTATTTATCAGTCATGGAAATTTCAGGTGACCTTTCTAAGGCTGAGTCAGTATGAATTTGAATCTTGGTGGGCAAGTATATTGAAATGTGAGCTAAATTTCAGGCGGAAGGAGCAAGCGCGCAAACTTAGGGAATGCATGAAATGAAATATCAGAACTAATTAATATTGAATAAGTCATAACACATAATGGGAAAAGTGGTGAGAAATGTAGACTTGTGTCTTGATGAAGATATAAATATGTGAGAAATACGGGAACTAGTATTTAATATAAGGAGAACTCTAAGGACTTGAGAAGAATTCTAGAAATGATTTTCTCTTTGTGGATGTTTATATTGAGGGTATGGTATCGAATATTAATTCATTAATTTATTCTAATATTAATTGAAAGATATTTTATGAGTACTTAGTCTATGTCAAATATCAACTTAGAAAATGAAGGAGTAAAGAAGAAAGAAAACACACAAATCTTGCAATGGAAATGAGAAAAGCAAATGGTCACCATGCAGATATGTGAAGTACATGATGTGTTAGAGTGTAGTAGTGTCATTGGAGAATAATCCAGCAGGAAAGTAGAAAAGGAGCACAGAGGCCAGGGACTGGGGATGAGGGTTTGAGTTTTAAATAGGGTGGTCAGAAAAAAGGCTCATGGAAAAATTCACACTGAAACAAAATGTCGATCAGGAGGAAATATATATATCCTCCTGTTTGCCTTCCTCTTCCTCATAAATATATGAATATATATGTGTATCTGGGTGTATATATATATATATGGATATATATGAGGAATATATATATACACACACACAGATACAAATATATATTCCTCATATATCGATATATACCTATATTGGAGAAATATATATATGAGTACATATATGAGAAATATGTGTATATATATATGAAAATAATTCTAGGTATAGAAAACAACATGGGCAGTAATATTTAATATGCATTTATTCGGGGGTTTGAGGAAGCACAAAGAAGTCCATGTTGCCGATTAGGGTGAGTTTGGAAGAGAATAAATGAAACCTTATTAGAATATGTTATGCTGGGTGAAATGCATTGAGTTGACAATGCTAGTCTGTGGTCATGTCATCATTTCTCATATAATGGTTTTACATAACTTGCCCCAATTCTCCAAAATAGAAATAATGGTTTCTTACCTAGTCAATATAACTCGATAGTTTGATTCTCATGCAAGAGCTGTGTTTTCTTTCTATAAATGTGGTGTGGAAGAGAGAAATCCATTTTTATATACCTATCTTAGAAAACATTTTATCATTAATCAGGTGAATGTAACTGGGCAGAAACAACTATGTTGATACTAGTACAGAAAAAAAAGGAAAGGAATAAAATTTTGTGGAATCTGAGAATTGACAAGATTGAGGATTAAAACATTGGGTGTTCAGAATGCTAAGAGGAATCAGTGAAATTCAAGAGAAGATGGATAAAACATTTCTATTTTGACTAATTGTCACTGCAGGATTATGTGAGTTTAAGGATAAAAGCAATCAGAGCTGAATATCAGAAGATGCCTGCATTTCTCCACGAAGAAGAGCAACATCACTTGCAGAGGCTGCAAAAGGAAGGCGAGGACATTTTTCAGCAACTCAATGAAAGCAAAGCCAGAATGGAACATTTGAGGGAGCTTTTAAGAGGAATGTATGAGGATCTGAAGCAAATGTGCCATAAAGCAGATGTGGAGCTACTCCAGGTACGGACTGACCATGGGGTATCATGATGTTGAACATTCACATGCATGGGTATTTTTCCTCTCTCCTGAAATCCGTCTCCCCATTTACTTCCATGATTTGTTTCCAAAAATACGATTCATAACTAATGCCACTTGGTTGGGAGGGTATAGCCTCTCCTAGTGATTCTACCAGGCCGAAGATCCCTCCTACTTTATCCACCAGCAACAAAACTTTGTAGAATGGCCAAGGTAACAGACAGCCCCAAGAAATATTTCCCATCAGAAGTCAGTGATGTATTTAGGATTTTTGAAAGTGGATAAAATGAGAAGTGATTCATTGGCATTTAGGCCAATTTGGAGACATGGCATGATGGAGAAGTTGGGGAATCTAGGATCACACTAATATTATTTTGGGGTCCACTCATTTTGGTAACAGGGCTGAGGGAAGATGACTGAGTAGCTTCTTTATGGTTACCGCAGAGCGTAGACTCTGTGGGCCTCCTCTCCCTTCACTTGTAAAAAGAACGTCTTCAAGACTTAGACTTTATGAGGACATTAATTCATGACATATGATAGACTGGGATTTTCATGAGAAAAGAAATAGAAAATGCTTTCCAGGAGGGAACGTTGTAGGAAAATTATATCTTCAGAAACTGTCTCCAAATCTCACACTGAACTTAGTGGAAGATTCATCTTGTGGAAAGCACTAAGCCTTTCTTTTTTTTTTTTTTTTTTTACAGGCTTCTGGAGACATATTACACAGGTGAGTGCATACCTAGATTTTAGCAGATGCTTTCAGTTTCCACAAATATCAAGCAGGAACTTTGATACTGAAGGTATAATTGATTCAGATAGTGATACTGCCTTGTGCTGGTTGTACTTTCTCCATCCCCCACCCCAGGTAGACATCTATTTTGTTGCCATACACAGTGATTTTCTTCAGCAGTTCAATGAAAGTTCTGCAAAACCAAAAATAAATAAATAAGTAAATAAATAAATAAATAAGAAAGAAAACCAAAAATAAATAAATAAAAGAAAAATAAAGGAAGTGAGCATCTCTATTCCTAATTTCATGTTTATTGCTCAAAAGCCTTCATATTTGAAAGAGAAAATATTACATTTACTACATGGCTACAAAGTCAACCAGGGGAAGCCAGAGAGAAAATGGGAAAGTATTTTAGCAGTGAAAAGTGTTGATGATTTCTAGTTTATATTTAAATATATAATTCTGAAAAATAGATGAACAAACTATTCGGAATGTTTGAACTGTGTAGGCCTCCAGAGAAGCTCAACTATGAAAGGCAGATATCCATGCCTGGAGCAAGTTTCAACACCCCGGCCTTGAGAAGGAAGCAACAGATGCAGCAGTCTTAAAAATAATCCCACTTTTCCAGACAATGATTTCAGGAATTTCTGGGGAAGTCTGGAACCCAGAATTTCATTTTTGAATATTCTCCTAGTCTTAAGACTAATGATCCTTACTAATTTGGAGCAATACAAAGAAAGATTCAAATGAATTCTCGCTCAGATAGACTTTTCCATCGTGCTTGAAAATCAGGAACTGTGAATAAGAATGAATTCAAAAAAGAAAATGATAATTTTGGAATTAGCAAATGTGTGGGTTAAAGGGATTCTCATGAAACATCTTTTAAATAAAAGTAGTGATTTTTATGTATTTTTTTGGCTGTAGATGTGGTAACTGTGTCTTTCTCGTTGCAGGTGTGAGTCTCTGCTGCTGCAAGTGTCTGAGCCTGTGAATCCAGAGCTCAGTGCAGTGCCCATCACTGGACTGCTGGACAGGCTCAATGGATTCAGAGGTAAGTGTCATCCCATTGGCAGAATTCCCACAGTGTATTACTTCTTGTTAGAATCATGGGGGTAATACTTTACCCTTCACCACATCTTCATTTCATTTCAGCAGGAAGTGAACCATATGGCTATGCAACCCTTTTATATCTGTGTTTCTATTTATATTCCAATTTATAACATGAACAGTAAAACGTAGTGAAAAACAAATATGTTCTGGGCTCACATGTATAGAGTTATATATTGGGTAAATGGAATGACATAAGAAATAAAAAATTGAATAAATGGAACAATGCTCAGAAGGAAGCTTAATAATCCAAGCTTACATAAAAATTTTACATTACCGTATTTCATTTGAATTGTTAAACACATTTCGTTGGAGAATGGCGTTCACTGAAGTTTGATGGAGTATTTGTATTTTCTTATAATAAATATATATTATTGATATAATGTAAAATGTTGACTTAGCATGTAAAAAGAAAGAAGAAATTATTATGTAAATAGGAAGTAAAAATAGAAATGATAATTTCAGTTTAGTTACAACATGAAGAGCTACGAGTAAAATCTAAAATTCAGTTTCAGTCTAGAGCTAGCAGGGATGTCCGCAGAGTGACTGGTAAAAGATTTTGCAAAAATCTGCCTTAAGTTACCACTTATAATTTGAACGTATGGACTTGTATCCAGTTATCTAGAGCAGTGCTTGAGTAAGCTAAAATCTTCCCATTCTTGCCAAAATTATATCACTAGTATTTAAGAACAAGAAATATTTTAATAATAATGAGCTTGATAGCTAAAGGGCATTCAAGGCATATAATATTTCACGTTTACATTGGAGATTGGATTAAAACAGGCTGGTCTTATATTGAACTCTCAATTTTTAAGTTTTCAATAAATTTTCAATGTCTATTTTTAGGGTTTTGTTCTTCCTATAGAGAATATTAATCATCCTTATACTTTATTAAATGTTTTAGTCACAATTCTCCTGTCCTTGTAACTTCAAATTTCTTGGTAAAGTAAATTCTTGGTAGAACAACTTTTCACTCAAGAATTCTAATTTCTAATAATTACATGTATCCATGCTTTTTTAAAATTATTTTTGCAGTTGATTTTACTCTGCAGCATGAAAGAGCCAATAGTCATATCTTCCTGTGTGGAGATGTGAGAAGCGTGAATGTTGGATGTGACCCTCAAGATGATCCCGATATCACTGCAAAATCCGAATGTTTTCTTGTATGGGGGGCTCAGGCTTTCACATCTGGCAAATATTATTGGGAGGTTCACGTGCATGACTCTTGGAATTGGGCTTTTGGAGTCTGTAACAATTATTGGAAAGAGAAGAGACAGAATGACAAGATAGATGGAGAGGAGGGACTCTTTCTTCTTGGATGTGTTAAGGAGGACACTCACTGCAGTCTCTTTACCACCTCCCCATTTGTGGTGCAATATGTTCCAAGACCTACCAGCACAGTAGGATTATTCCTGGATTGTGAAGGTAGAACCATGAGCTTTGTTGACGTTGATCAAAGTTCCCTGATATACACCATCCCTAATTGCTCCTTCTCACCTCCTCTCAGGCCCATCTTTTGCTGTAGTCACTTCTGACCAGAGAAAAGTCAGAAACGTGTCTATATGCTCTGGGAACCTGTTTATCCCAGAAAGCCATCTTTTTTGCACCTCATCAAACAGGACAAATCAGTTATATTTAATGTCTTTAGTTGCATTCTAATGTCATCAAAACTCATTTATAGTGTTTCATTAAATATGGTGAAAACACAAAAAACCATGTGTATTGTTTCCTTTTTAAATCATTTTTGGAAAATCATTACCCATGATGTATGGCATAGAATATATTCTCTGGTTTTTAATTATTTCTGAATGTCACAAAGTGAAATAATAGGTAAGAGAGTTGTCTAAATGAAATTAAAACCAATGGAAGAAAGTAGAGATCTTGGGCTTCATGAAAAACCTTGGAGTAAAAAGACTCAATGGTAACCTGGAAATATTTTCTTTCTCTTCATCTAACAATATTCTACTTATCCATGTGTTTTATTTATGAACCTATACTTTGAGGTTATCTTATTTGACCTCCTATGCTGTGCTTGTCTTTGTAGATCTCATCTTATATTCAAATGCTCATGCATTATTAGAGTGCTGTTCTACAGTGAAATTTACAAGGGGATCAGGACAATGCTGAATCAATTAAATATTCAAATGGACATAACTGAATACTGACCCCTACCTCAAACCATATACAGTGCATTTCCACATGGATTCATGTTCTGAAGGTGAAGGGACACAATAAAATATTCTCATACAGAAAGATTTCCTGACCAGGAGAAAAAAGTAACAATTAAGAAGAAAAACTTAGTTTATATCAAAAACGATGACGTCTGTGTTTCAAAATATACCATTCAAGAATTAAAATGCAAACCAAGAGTGGAGAAAAATATTTATCCCAACATATACGCAATAAAATAAAATACATGTGATTAATGAATGTAATAAATAAAAGAAAATGAACCCAGTGTAAAATTGGGAAAATATTTGAAGAGGTACTTCATAAAATTGGAGGCATAAATATCTGGACAAATATGAAAATGGGATTACTTTTATTAGTCCTCAGAATAATAAAAATTAATCCATAAGTTGAACTACAGGCCTCCATAAAAATTTGCAAAATTTAAAGACACACAGTATTGTGTGTTGTGAAAGATAAAGAATCAATGAAAGTTATTCATGGCTGGAGGTATGTAAACTGAGATACTTTTTGGCAAACTGACTATGAGCATTCCTTATGGGCTAGATATTCTAATTCTAAAATATATTCCACAGACTGCCTATGTGTATTTCAAGATAAACACAATGTTGATAATTGCAACAATTTTTATAGTAGCTCCTAATTGGAGACAAAGTAAATATTCATCAAGAGTAGAATTGCTAAATAAATTGTGATCTCATCATATAAAAGAATTTTACAAAACAGAGATAACACCAAAATGCAACAAATCAATGAATCTCAAAGAGAAGTTTAAGAAAAGAATTGAAACACACAAATGTTATATTACAGTGTTTTATTCAGATAAATTGTGAACTCCATTAATTGATACTAGAAGTTAGAATATTGAATAATATTTTGGAAGGTAATGGTTAGGAAACTTAAAAATTAACCAGGATAAGATACAGGAAGCATTGAAATCAAAGAGAGAAACTATAAGCATTTTTCATGCAGAAGAGTATTTTATATATATATATTAAATATTTTAATGTATAGAATAAGTTTGAAATAAATAAATTTGATGTTTTGCCTAATTTTTCAAATGCATATATTATAATTTAATTTATGATAATTTAACATCAACATTAAGACATAAAACTGTTTTATTATTATACTTTAAGTTCTGGGGTACATGTGCGGAACATTCAGGTTTGTTACATAGGTATACACGTGCCACGGTGGTTTGCTGCAACCATCAACCCATCATCTACATTAGGTAGTTATCCCAGTGATATCCCTCCCCTGGACCCCACCCCCAACAGGCCCCAGTGTGTGATGTTCCCCTCCCTGCGTAAGTATTGGGCCTTTTCCCTCAGATTCAGCCTCAGACAGACATGCTACAAATGTGTCCACTTACCACTTGAGTGGAAAACATCTTGGTTACGATTTGAGGAAGATTTTTTCTCATGGCTTCCAATCCTGAGGGTACAATGCAGCATTGATTACTGCTCAGAGAGAGTGGACAGGCTATGGAGTAGGGAGGTTTGGTACTAAAGACTAATTAGAAACATAATACTGCAAAAAATTATCTGTGAATCACCATAAATTCCAATGACTCTCATGTAGGTTGTCTGATATCAAAGGGTGTATATTGAAGAAATGGTGGATAATAACCTTTTTTGGGTGTTTTAGGAAGTCATATAATGAATAAAAGTGGTTTAAGAAAGAATGAATTTGGCTTCTAGTATTGTTAAGAAACAATAAAAATAAAGGAAAGAAAGGGAGGAATGATTGATTTCATGGTTCTGAGAAGTGGGAAGACATGAGTTTATGTACATAGCTTATTGGTAGAATACATCAGTCAGTCTAGGCTCAGTGGCTCAAGTTCGTAATCCCTATAATTTCGCAGTGCTACATCAGGAAAGGGTTTTAAAGACGAATTTCTCTTGAATGATTATTTGTTTTTAAATCCTGTGATGAAATATTTGGTATTAGAAAGCTCAATTGTATTTTCCTCTTTAAAGGAGTGAGTCAGAGCAGCGGCACATGCCCCAATGTGTGAGCTCAGAGCTCAGTGCTCAACCCATCACTGGCCTAATGGACAGATTTCATGACCTCCAGGTGAGTGTCAACCCCTTCAGGCATGGCTTGCTCTTTCTTTCTTTCTTTCTTTCTTTCTTTCTTTCTTTCTTTCTTTCTTTCTTTCTTTCTTTCTTTCTTTCTTTCTTCTTTTCTTTCTTTCTTTCTTTTTTTTTTCTTCCTTTCTTTCTTTTTTTCTTTCTTTCTTTCTTTTTCTTTCTTTCTTTCCTTCCTTCCTTCCTTCTTTCTTTCTTTCTTTCTTTCTTTCTTTCTTTCTTTCTTTCTTTCTTTCTTTCTTCTTTCCCTTTCTTTCTTTCTTTCTTTCTCTCTCTCTCCTCCCCCTCTCTCTCCCTCCCTCCCTCCCTCTCTCTCCCTTTCATCCATGCTGGAGGGCAATGGTGCAATCTCGGCTCACTGCAACCTCCACCTCCCAGGTTCAAGCGATTCTCCTGTCTCAGCCACCCAAGTAGCTGGAATAACAGGCACTCACTATCATGCCCAGCTAATTTTTTTTTTTTTTTTTGTACTTTGTAGAGTTGGGGTTTCGCCATGTTGTCCCGGCTGGTCTTCAACTCCTTACATCAGGTGATCTGCCCGTCTTGGCCTCCCAAAGTGCTGGGATTACAGGCATGAGCCACCACTCTTGGCCTCAGGCATGGTTTTACTGCAGGCAATTTTTTGTTTTTTATTAATCTTTCATCATATAAAAGGGAGCAGACTGTAAATAGCATATATAAGCATACATAGTAATACAGTCCTTATGGTCATATGGAAAAAATAAATGAAAGCTGGTGTAATGGTAAATGTCATTCAGTTTCCTCTTGATTCTGGGCCTTTTGGGTCTGGGTCCCTCTGTGCAGCCAAGGCAGGTCAGATGGAGAGAGATGGTCCAGACCTGGCCAAATGGGTTCTACATGAGCCTACTGGGTCAACACTGCTTTTCAATAAAGACCTGGGCTGTGACGACTCCAGCCGTGTTGTCCACCACAGTGGGCGGAGTGCTCATAGTGGGTCCTTGGGCCGTGGGAGACACCATTATATACATTGAACAACATGTCATCAAAGCATTTCCCATCTGACACTGCCCAGGGCCCATAAAAAGCTACAGCAGCACCATAACATTTGCCAGCATGAAGCCTGATGTCCTTTTGGTTTATCTGTGTGGATGAGTAAACACACTTACGCTCACCTGTGCATACCCTCACACCATAGTGTACACTGTCCACAGTGGCACCGCCTGCTACTGAGGGCTGTGCCTTTTATCAAGTCTTATTTCAAGCTGGCTCAGCATGAGGAAATTGTGTATGCAACACTGACTTTCCACTGAGTCACTCAAAAATTAGTAAAATCATTTCAGGTAGTGTGTGCTTTTCTTTTTCCTGTTAATGAAGGAAGCTGTGAGTGCAGGGGCACAGAAACGAGCAGTTGATTTAAGTCATTCCAACGCATAAGCAAGTTCCAAATGCACTGAGAGGCGAGGAGGAGAAGATGCAAAGGGCGCCTTGGGAAGAACTGTTTTTGCTGTAAGCCCTTGGCGGCTCCCAGCATGCCCACTTTGATGGCATTCACCCCACTGCAGTCGTCGTCATCAATGTGACTTTGTTGTTTTAGAAGGATATGTTGTGGTCAGGGTTCCACCTGTCCTTCCCTAGACCACGGCCCTCCAGGCAGTTCTAGGCAGGTCCCAGTCAAAATGTACTGGGGTATAAACCAAGGACCAGGACCACAGAAACAGGAACCCCAGGGGCTTCCAAGGGAAAGTGCTGGCTGCCAGGTGCAGAATCCATAGAATTACCTACCACGGGAGCCAGCGGGACCTGCGCATCTCCCTGGGGAGTCTGTTAGAATTTCCCCAAATACTGTAAAAGAGAAAAGTACTCATACTTTATCACGTGAAAGACTAATGATGTCTAGGAGTTGACACAGAACAGGAGGACTCTGACCACCACAGGACCAGCGAGATGTGTCAGGACAGAAATGAGCAAGCTTGAGTCTCCGGGCACACCTGGGGAAAGAGTAATGCAAGGCACACCTCAGGGCTGTACTCACTCCTCAAGGCAGGCTTGGGTCCCCAGGGTAAGGGCGAAGAGACAGCCTTCCCGTATCACGTAGTGTGGATGGCGAGGCTGCAGGGGATGTAGTCCTCTTGCCGGTGGGCTGCATGAAACAGCAGGCTTTGCATCTTTTTCAGGCCTGGGGTCTGGCCTTACCCCAGGGGCTTCTGTTTCACCCACAACAGACTCGCCTCCACACCGGAGACCTGGTCACTGCTGACAGCAGGGAGAGAAGCAGGCAGAGGGACCCAGCACAGCCCTCCTGCATTCATAAATCATATTTTCCAACGAACATCACGAACTCCGTCTCCTGTTCCCCGGAGGAAGCTCAGGTCTCAGGAGTGGTCAATGCTGAGATAACAAAGCTATTGAAATCCTGATCTCCATAGTTTTGAGGTCTCTAGTGTTGCCAGGAGACTGCCAGGAGGAGCTTGAAAAGAAAGAGGCACATGATGTTTCACACTGCTTTTCCCAAGGGCAGCCAAGGGACAGCCTCTGCATACTGAGGTAATTCTAGATGATTGGTTCCACGCTCTTCCCTCCTCCTTTCTAGTGAGTTTAGTGCTGGCTGACTGTAGAACACTTTATTCACAGAAGCAAGTAGAAAAAATTGTCACTCTTAATTCACATGCTCTAAGGTCAGACCGGGAGTGACCGGTTCTGGAGGGAAGTGCTAGGACTGGCTCACTTGTGTTCTCATCAGCTGCCTCAGTGTACACGGAGGTGGATTTCACTGGTGTTGATACATGCTTTCAAATCCACAAGAGGCTCTCCGAGGGACAGAAGTGACTTACACCCACCGTAAAGCCATTTCTGTTGCCAGAGTCCCCAGTCTCCAATCAGCAAAAAATTCTCCACCAAGGGGCGAGCTCCAGCCATCTCACTTGTAATCAGTAGCATCGACATTGTCTGAGAAACATTTATTCTGTCCACTTTAAGCTTAATTTTCACAAACACTAAAAAGTAGTAAAATAGACTTTAGATTTTCCTCTAACTATATTTATATAGAAATCCTTGAGAAGGTAGCTGTCAACTTGAAATTCACTATCTACAGTTAATTAACATCAGGGTGCCGGGAGGGACCCTGAGCCCCATCCCTGTGCACAGCAGGGGCTGGGCTGTCATTGCAAGAGAGCAAACCTGGTCTCCCTTCTGTGCAAAGAGGAGGGGGTGGGAGGGGCATGGCGGTGGAGGAATTCTTAGCCATCAGCACAGATGCTGGCAGGCCTGCTGTTCACTCACTCTGGGGGCCTGGAGGTCCCACCATGATAACACCACATTGCCTCACAGAGGCCCCTGCTTTTCTGTCCATGGTAGACCTCAGGGTAGGTGGTGCCTGAGATCATAAAGAACTTAACCAACTGGGAGAAGAAAACAGGCAAAGGAAGGAAGTGTGAATGAGGAAGAAGAGATGAGGTAACAGGGGTGGGAGAACGTGGTGATAAAGCCAGGGGGACAGTGTGGTGGCAACTGACACGAGAGGAGAAGGGGGCCCATGCTCATCAGTCCCCTCCTTCCTGAACAACATGAGGGTACAGGGAGGGCAAGCCCTCAGTGAGTGAATGCAGCAGTTCAAAGAAACAAAAATAGACAAAAATAATAAATGTTCTCCTAGGACACCAGGCTTTTAGGGAGGCCACTGTGAGACCTCTGAATGCCCGATGCCCAATAGTGCTGAGGGGGTAAGTGACAAAGAGCCTGCACCCCCCAGCCCTGTGCACCATCTGAGACCGAGGAGCCTGTGTCACCAGTACCTAGAGCTAGAGGAAAGGGCTTCCAAATGGCTCAGGAAGATGAGTGGGCATTTCACTCCACCTCTGGGACCAGATGACCACACCTCCCCTGAGGAATCCCTTACCCAAAATAATTGAACATAATAATGTTGCTTAAATATAAACTGGCTCAACTGATCACCCCGACACTGACCCCAGGACACCCCCCTCAAGGTGGCTCCAGTTCCTCATCATCTAGACTTTTCTCCCTGCCCTCCCAAACTCCCTGAGCCTGGCTGGAGGCCTGCTTGTCTCCTCTGCTGCCCACTCCAAAGAGGATAAGAAACCAAGACCTGGGCTCGCCACAGGTCGAGGAAAGAGGCTTGGCGACACTTCCTTTGACTTGGAAAATTCCTCTACTAGCAAATCTGCTTCCACATGGCAAAGATGAGAAGTGCTGGGCCAGTAGCCAGGCACACAGCTGCAGAAGCTACCTGGACCTGCCTCATGGGCCAAAGGGAAGGGCTGCCCATAGGCAAGTCACTTCTAGAACGAGTCCAGAGAGATCAGGGAGAGTCTGGGATCCAATCAGGGATGACCCTTCTTTCAGTTGGGCCTGGTGGGTTTTCAAAATCCAGTCTTTCCACTGGGGCCATACCAAAGCTCCCTGGGAGGTCAGGCTTCCCAGTCCCACCAAAGCCCCCCATGAAGCTGTCATTTTCTCTCAAGTTGCATACACTGGCCAAGTAAAGGCAGCTTCTACTCACCAGACAAGTGGCCAGCTCAGCTTCAGATTTGCCAAAGAAATCTGGGTCCTGCCCCATACTTGCTGGCTTGGCAGGCTTTTCAAAAAGCAGGTATCTCTGGAGCTGTTTTGTGGACACCAGGAGCATTACTTGACAAGCCCTGTGCTAGCCCCAGGGTACCCTGTGCACCTGGGTAAGGCTGGAACACACTGGGGACAGGGATCCAACATGTCCACTCTGGAACAGCGTGGGAACTGGAGAAATCGCCAGTTGTTTGCTGTCCTGCCATTGCTGTTCTACACATCCCTGGAGACTATGAGCATCGGTTACAGCGTGGTGGTGGCTGATCAGGACCAGAAATGTCCATTTTTGACCTGGAAGCAGCAGACACCTAAGGCTTAGGGTAGACGTGGGGGCTCCATACCATTCCCAGTGCCAACTTCCCATGGAGGAAACAGGAAGGAATGTCTGGCCACCCACCCAGGGTCAGATGCCACAACAGCCTGAGCAGAAGCTGCCTGACACTGGCTGTTCCAATGACAATAGGACATCCTTGGGAAGGTGGAGCCATTTGTGAGATCTCAGGATGGGTGTCCTGGAAGTGCCACTTAAAGGCGACTGAGGCCTCTCAAAATCCCTGTGTTAGAGCTGCAGCTCTCCATGCGGGCTGCAGTGCAGTCACCTGTGGAGCTTTAGGACAGGCCCAGGGCTCAGCTTCCCGGACCAGTGCCTTGAGAACTTTCGCAGCAGGGATAGCCGGCTTGGAAAGGCATGCCTGGGAGACCATGTGACACTGCCTGGCTGGGTCCTGGGCTGACAGAGGTGAGCGTGGAGCTTGTGGTGACTTGGTAATGCTGTGAATTATGTACGTGTGGCAGGAAGGTGCCACAATGCCAAGGCCCCAAGTCTTGGAAATTCCATGAGGTCCGCATGAGGTTGAACTAAACACCAAGTGCAGTCCTCAAAGGAAAAATAAAAGAAATACCCACATAAGGGACTCTTTGGAACTGAGTCTGGAAGAGAGGGCTTCCTGGTCCACTCCAGGAGAATTTGCCTAAAATAAGTTTGCTTCCCATTGTATTCTCTTTGCTTGTTCTAAACATCACCTCCCCCCATTCCCTTAATTTGCATCGTTCTGGGCTCCTTACTCTTGTTGCATCCTTTTTTTACATTTTAAGGATGTCTGGATTCGATTTACTTAAGAGCATATATGGCTTAATTTTGTATTTCTGGTAATCGTCTATTACATTTCCCGCATTTTATCAAATGACACGTTTTCCTCATATCTATTTTTAATATGTTAAAGATTTTGTATCCAGTTTATCTAAAACTCCTTGATTAAAATGAGTTTAATTCTAGCAATACATACATGCTTATCTCTGCATTGTTTTATAATTTTACGATAAATGTTTTTCCCCAATATATGACTGTATGGATAATACTTTTTAAAAAGATACAATAAAATATGATATCTCTTTCTCACTTGATCATGTGGCTGAATGAGTCAATCCCTCCATCAAATAGAAATATCTGGCATTACTTAATCTAACTAATGAAAACATCCATTGTGCACGTGCACCCACAATGAGAAGAAAAGACCAAAACAAACAGCCAAAAAGGAGAGAATCCCATGATTTCTGTGTAAACTCCTACAGATATCATAAACATTTATTGCTAGAAACAGTATTTTAAATGAAAGGTCTTCAGGCAAGTGTATTAAAACTGCCTTGGATACAAGGGGCCCTATCACTTGTAAAACTTGGCAAATTGGATAACAATTAAAAATACAAAATTACACAGAAAATACCCTTTAATAAATTGAGGTTTTTTTTGATTGAGACGGAGTTTGGCTCTTGTTGCCCAGGCCAGAGTGCAATGGCGCGATCTTGGCTCCCTGCCACCTCTGCCTCTGTTTTCAAGCGATTCTCCTGCCTCAGCCTCTCGAGTAGCTGGGATTACAGGCATGTGCCGCCATGCTCGGCTAATTTTGTATTTTTAGTAGAGACGGGGTTTCTCCATGTTGGTCAGGCTACTCTCAGACTCCCAACCTCAGGTGATCCGCCAGCCTCGGCCTCCCAAAGTGCTGGGATTACAGGCGTGAGCCACCGCGCCCGGCCTCATAAATTGATCTTTAAACAAATCTTAATTGAGGTTCTCTAAAGGGAGCCTTTTAGGCAACATGCCCACTACGTGTACTGATGGCTAGGGTGGCTGGTGTCAGGCGAATCCATGTGGCTCCCCCAGCCCCTTCCTGGGAGCATCCTAGAAAGACAGCGTGGAAACGCCCGCCGCCTGGTGGTCCCCGTAGCTGCCATGGTGCCCAGCCCCGCCGCCTCACCCTGTCCTCGAACCCCGTGTCAAGCGCCCGCGGATTCTCACGTCCTCTTCTTCCAGGGCGGCGGGCGCTTCTCCTGCACCTTGGCCTGGCGCTTCTTTTCGGCCTCCTCAGCCTCCGGTTTCTCTTCCTTGACCACCTTGTAAGGCCCTTGGGTATCCGCAGGTGGCCGCTGACCTTGGTGCTGCCCTTCCGCGCCGGCCTCTGGGGCTGGAAGGTGGGCGCGGGCGCCTTGCTGAGGCGGACCCCAGGCACCATGCCCGACCTCAAGCTGCTCCGCCGCAGGCGCCGCAGGGGCAGGAGGCTGGCCTTCCGCCGGGCGGGGTCGGCAGAGCCCCAGGACCCCGGCAGCAGGGCAGGTGGGAGGCCAGCTCTTGGGGAGCCCTCCCAGGAGCCCACGGCCACTGGTCAGGGCCGCTTGTGCTGCTCTGTGCCCTTGGCTTCACCCGCCTCCTGCGCCCGCCTTCCCATCCCCCGCCGCGCCGCCAGAATTTCCTGAGCCGCCAGGATTTCCTGCACTGCCAGCCGCCTCTTCCCCACGCACAGGGAGCACTCGGGGCACACGGTCTGGCACGCGAGGGCCACGGCGGGGCTGTTAGAGGCTGGTGGTCATCCTGACCATGTGGTCCAGGGCGCCCCGGTCCTCCGGGCCACGCGGAGCGCGGCGTCAGCGCAGACAGCTCGCAGTCCCTGAGCCTCTGCAGGCTCTGGCCATGGAGCGGAGGCAACTCAAGCTGGTAATTTTCCCCCAAGGGCTCCTGGCAGGGGCGCTCCAGGAGCGTCTGCATGAGGCAGACGTGTAAGTGGCCACTCTGGCGACATCCCATGGTGGGGGCCCTCGCGTGGACACCTGCCCCTGCTAGCTCAGGGCTCTGATGCAATCGGTTCGACCCTTCATATTGGCTTTCAACCCTAACACGTCCGTCCTTGAAGGTCAAGACCCAGGACATAGTTCAACAAGTAGTTGGTGGTGATAGCGTGCCCTGACTGGGCCAGAACAGCCTCTTTAGTAAAACAGCGCAGGAAAGTCATGAAACAGATCCTCAGCTCCTTTCTTCATTTTCACTTTAATTCTGTGATGCCTCTTGTCCAGCTGATGACATCTCTCCTGGGCTCTGGGACTCTGCTGTTCTTCAATGCCTACTGTGAAAGGTTCCTGGCCATCATCAGCCATGAAAACCTCAAAGCCCTCTGTCTTCAACGTGGGATCCCTGGGCCAGCGGCATCAGCCTCACCAGGAAACCTGTTCTTCTACTCATTCTTGGGCCCCATCCCAGGCCTATTCAAAGAAAGACTCCAGGGGCAGGGCCTGGCAGTCTGTGTTTCCACCAGATCTGTGTTAAAGCTCAAATGAACCAGCCCAGGTGATGCTGAGGCAGGAAGTGCAAGGCTGAGAGCCAGTATCTAAGGCAACTGTGCCCATGGGGCCAGGGGCATCTCCTGCCTGTGCAGCTATGATAAGGGTTGTGTTCCTTTCCCTGTCCTGCCAGTTGACGTCAATTTGGGGGCACTCAGCTAAGGCCACCACGGTATATCCACAAAGCCGTGGTAGCAGGAGACATTAAGGCCAGTCTAGCCATTGTGGTCAGTCTCCTGCGCCTTCTCAACGCTCAGCCCCCGCCGCACCAGAGTCTGCAGCAGCCCCACTGCTCCAGGACGCCCTCTTCCAGGACGCTCTCCACGCCCTGGACGCCATGCTCCTCCTGGTCCTGGAAAGTGTAGAAAGAGTCATCCCAGGTGATGCTGAGGGTGTCGGGCAGACTGGAGAAGTCCTGGAACTCTTTGTAGTCAGCGCGGTCCTCCTAGACCTGTGTTCCTAGGAGTGAGGACAGCGGTGGCGGGGTCATGCAGCGCGCCCCGCCACCCTGCGGCCCAGTCCAAGCCAGCAGCACCACACCGGTGGCCAGAGGCGTGGGCAGGGGGCGGAGGCTCTGTCCGGGAAAGCCTGGTGGGCACCAAGGTCCCTGCTTCTTGCTTCTGTGTCCCCAGGGAAGTCCTAGCTCCGCCCCCAGCCCGGCGGAAACCTGGCTTCTTTTACATTATTGTTTGTTTTTATTTTAAGTTTTTAGGACATTGATAAAATCACTTTCTGATTTTTGAGATTAAAAATTAAATAATTTTCAACTTTACCCTTTTTTAAATGTTTCACTATTTTAATGCTTTTATTTTTTGTATACTTTAATTATTGTCATTTATATCTTCAATTATTATGGAAGAATTTTAGAAAAGTCTTTTCACATAATAAAGTCTAATTAATTAACTCTTATTTATTCTCTCCTCTACCTCATATACGTACTTTAACCTTTTAGAACACTTTGTTTTGAGACTGTTGTTACTTATGTGACATTTTAACTATTATTCTTCACACTTCTAGTGAATTTTTAATGTCATTCAAAGGGTAAATCTTTCTATACTGAGAATTAAACATAGTTCTCAACAATGTTCTCGAATATTAGGAATTTCACCTTCCAATGGCATGTTACGTATGTTCTCCTACCCTTCTAATACATATTCCCCGCCCCCTGCTAATTTTGTATTTTAAGTAGAGACAAAGTTTTACCATGTTGAACAGGCCAGTCTTGAACTCTTGACCTCAAGTGATCCAGCTGCCTAGGCCTCCCAAAGTGCTGGGATTACAAAAACAGCAACTAAATGCTGGAATGATGACCGGGAACTCGTCTAGAGTCTCCAGTGATTATCCTCCTTATAACAAGGCAGAAAGCCTTCCTCAGAATTATCTAGACTGACATTACTCATTGTCCAGACCTGTTAACAGACTCCTGCAAACAGTGCTGTGAGTCTCAAATGTGCTCCTTCAGTAATGCGGTAGAAGGCCCTAGTTTCCACATGGTAGTATCCTTCAATGCCTGGAGACTTTTAAGGCATAAGAACGTATTGATCCTATGAACTATATGTTTTGTAAAATCTCAGGTTATGTGAGGTGTTTGGACAAATTAAGTTTCAGGGTGATATCCACTATTGAGACAGAAAATTAGTCTAAAGAATTAAGACCTCAAAGTCCAGAATGAGAAAAAATTGTTTTGCTTAGAGCCTCCTTATAATTGTCTTACTTGTTTTATAGATATAAGCACTAGAGGACAAGCTCTACCTGATATAGCTGGCCTAGACATATGCGGATTTAATTGTAGAAGAAAGAATTATACCTTTCAGGTAAAATGCCTACCAAAAATAATTAGTTGCTGTTTTTGAGACAAGTTCTCACTCTGTCACTCAGGCTGGAGTGCAATGGCACAATCAGAACTCACAGCAGTTTTATACTCCTGGACTCAAGCAATCCTCCCAACTCAGCCTCCTGAGAAGCTGGGACAACAGGTGCGCATCACCACTCAAGGCTAATTTTCTGTTTATTTTTTGGTAGAGATAAGGTCTTACTATGTTGCCCAGGCTTATCTCAAACTCCTGGCCTCCAGTGATTTTTCTGCCTTGTCCTCCCAAAGCACTGGGATTATAAGTATGGCCCCTGTAACCAGCTTTAGATCAATTTTATTTAATACAGATACCTTCCCAACTAAAAACATTTTATTAGAATTCTCTTAATTCAGCAAAGCCTTGTTATTACTGACCCAGTCTTCACTTATTTTCAGCTTAGATGCAAGAACAAAATTATCTTTATGTTTCAATTTGTTTTATTTTATATTTTCAAGGTGCAGAATATGTCGTTTCGAGATACATGTGCATAAGGAAATGATCACTACAATGAAGAAAATTAACAAATCGATCATATCACTTAGCTGTGCTTCTTTTTTATAAGAACTCCAAAAATCTTGTCTCTCAGAATATTTCCCAAAAACAATACGAGATTATCTAATATGCCTACAGGTTGTACATCAGATTCATTTATTCTACATTACTGCACCTTTACCACTGTTACCCTTCATTTACTTATTTTCTTCCCACGAATGTAACCACCGTTTTTAATGTATTGAACTTTTAAAAATCGATTTCAAATATGAGTGGGACCATGAAGTATTTTTGTCTGTGTGTCTGTCTTATTTCACTTAGGAAACCTGCCATTTACATGTCTCCTAAATTTAGTACAGAAATAAAGTGCTAGTCAAGAATGTGTCTCAGTTTTGTTAGATTAATTTTTTCCAAGTTATTCTCTTTATCAATTTTTACTTTTTGTACTATAGAAGAGTGAAAATTCTTGTATTAAAAAAAACTGTAACCAGGCTATTGATAAATAACTTCTTTCAGGGATAAAAATCTCAGGAAGTTCAAGATTTCTGTATTAATGATTGACAATGTTGTTGGTGGTCCCTCTTAGACTTATTTCGATTGTAAGTAAGTCTTGGTGATATTCTAACATAAATTCTGACAGGTGAAGAGAATAAATAAATTACGTATCTCTAGGAGAATCAACAGAATAAGATTATCTTGGTTAAATGGCTAAGAAAATATGGTAAATAGACACAAAAACTTTTTCATCTTCCAAAATCAGAGTCAAATACGAAGTGATCATAAAGTAGCTAATTCTGTCTTCCTGCCAAAGTGAATGTGAGCTAAATTAGAAGAATGTCAGGAATAAATATTTCCTTGAAATCTAGCAACAAATAATGTAATTAAATTATGAGGCTTTGCATAGAGTTTTAGCATCAACAGAAAAGCTCACAAAACCTAGGTGAAAATCAAAAAGGAGTGCTGGGTTGGAGCCCTGAGGTGAATAATTTTATCATCTCAGATCCCTTGGAAAAAGGCAGCGAGTCCAAAAGAAGCTGGTGATAAGCTTTCTCTCTGCTAACTCCTAATGTTCTGCATGAAATATGTGGAGGAGAAGAGGGACAGTTTATTATAGTCTACGTGATATAGAGTGAAGGAATAAGAGAATCTTTCTGATAAGTATCTTTGAAATTTGGAGAATCATTCCTATCAAAATCGTTCATTTAGGGGACTAAAATACAAATAAGAAGTTTCTTGCCACATATCCCTCAGCTAGCCAGGCTCTAAAATGAACGGCACTGGACACCTAGACAGTGGTAAAAAGCAGGGTTTACTCACTCTTGAATCACTAACAACTGGTGCTAACCTTAGGCAGCAGCTTATCTATTTGGTTGAGGTTCAGCCTTGTTTCATTGAACAAATCTCTTGGGTTATTTTCAGTTGTGCCAATCATTTAATTTGTTTTCTGAATCAAATGATAAGAATAAATATGGTTTAGAGTGTAAACAGCATTCCCAGATACATTACCACTTAGTGTCCCATCTGCCTAATTTTGAACCTATAGGACAGGAATGAAAGCATTGTGAGAAACGCCAGGTGATTTCCTTAAAGCCAAATACTCTTGTCCCTCCTACTTTTCTTCTGGCTTTCCTGCTGCATGGGACATGGTAATAAATGGAAGTTTCCTGCACAAAGAGGTAAAATTCACTTGTTGAAGATGCCAGTCTTATTCTTGACCAACTCCTATATTGGTACAAACATGTGAGAGAAATGCACCTTCTGAATCATTTCAAATTCGTGGTCTTTGTTAGAGCACATAAGCCGGTGCGCTAGGAAACGTAGCTATTACATTCCTTTATGGAATTTTCCATTCTCTATCATCTGGATTCTTATTTAAAATGTAAACAAAGTTTGTTCTTTCTACTGCATAAGAAGGTTTATACTACTTTATGCTTAGTAAGTAATTAAATTTATATGTCAGTTTAAATAAGGACAGCCTCCAGTATTCTAAGTCCTGTTCCTGTTCCCCATCATTTTATATAGGAAGCTTCCTCTTTCGATTGTTTCTATTAAAAACCTAAGGCAATTGAAATCAACCCTGTAAAAATTATGCTGCAATTATTTGAAACCCTAACATAATAGTGTTATCTTGGATGTGAATCTGAAAATCAATTTATTTCTTATCTTTTGATAGATATTCATTAGTATGTTCTATCCTATTTTGTTACTTATATTTTGGAAAAGTTTCTTAATGTTAGAATAATATTTATACATATTAACTCCTCTACTTATCCATTTACTCATCTTATTTACTGTGTGATCTATTCTAAAAATTGCATTGAATAATTGTAACATATTAGCAAAGAAGACAAATACTGCCATTGCCCCCTTGGAATTTTCAATCTGGTAGTAATAAGTATAAGAGTTTTCTGAATATTAAAATCTGATATGATATATTCATAGAAGATGTAATAGCAGAGCAACCCGGCACTGAAAAACTGTTGTGTGAGTTGAAATGTGATTAATAACTAGGATGTTGAGAAACAATAAAGGCTGTGAGGTCAACTTAACTTGCTCAGACTTAAAAAGAAAATAAGCACGCTTTTTATTCTTTGTAAGATAAGATATCCACCACTTCATTATTCTACCCCAGCCTGGTTCAAATATACAACTAAGACAAGTGATTTACAGTGTGTACAAACTGAAAACATACTCTTGATTTTATTTACCTGAATGCAAAAACATAAAAAGTAGATTAAGTGGTGTCAGGGAATGGGGGAGGGTGAATGGAGAATAAGTGTTAATGTGTATGGGGATTCTTCTGGAAGTGTTAAAAGTGCACAGGCAGTAGAGAGCTCTGATGCCTGCACAAGTGTGATATACTAACAATATCTGAATTAAATACATTAGAACATGACTTGCACGGTAAGTGAATGAATCTCAACAAACTAGTACAAAAAAAACTATTGATGTTCTAGTAAAGATTCCACAATAATTTATTAATTAAAATAACTTAATTAACAAATGTACACATTCAAGGTGGTTATCCCATTTATAACCATAAAGTAATTACATTCCATGAAGTTACAATGAGCTCACAGGCTCTCACACGTAGGGTCTTAGGACACTATTTGCCTCGTATATGGGAGGTCACAATAAATCATCATGAAACCAACTTTTCATGTACAACCAAAGCAAAAGAAAGGCCTCAGAGGGGAAGACAAGGAGGAAGGAGGAAAATCATAGATCAGAGAACCTTTAGAAACATCAAAAAATCTCACAGATCCATTATCATAATCCAGAAACACCCCAACCCGACCCAGAGGCCTTTGCACATACTGAATTAAAGGTGGAGAGTTGGTGGAGAAACTACAGTGGTTGCTCCTTTTTGAGGAAATTTAAAAAAATGTTTCATCAGAATCAATAACGATATTGGCATCTGCAGTCCTGAAATCTCTACAGACTCCCAGAATCCAGCTGGAGGAGAGAGTCACATCCACCTCCCAGAAATGCCTGCAGGAGGTGAATGCTTGTGCTCCCCACACAGCAAAGCTCTCCACTCTCTGGGGATCCATGGGAGCACTGAGATGGTCATCTCCAAATATCACATATCTCACATCCTCAGAAAGGCTTATATAGCAAGGAATCATTTCTGTGCTCAGAGCATTATCCACTGTCAAGGAAAAAATATTATATTAGTGAGTTCTATGTGAGACAGAGGCTCTGTGGCCCAATTATTCACTTCATTTGCTCTTCTTCCAAGAAAATACAGAAAGAAGGAAGGCAAGAGAGTTTAGCCCCATGCATCCATGAAGATGAAATGTTATTACACCTCTACGGCACATACAATTATGTATTATTCCTTAAAAAACAGAGAAAAAATGTGACCATATCACTGGGCGAAGTAATGATTTAATGTCTATCTCTGCCTAGTTTCTTTCAGGACATATCTAAAATGTTTTTTTTTTCTTCAGTAGAAAAATCTTCTTGTATTATTTGTCTTTAAGATCATCAAGAGTTAGACATCAATTTGCTGCGATGTGAGAATTTATTGGAATGTTAAGTAATGCCTGTTATAGTCTCAAACAGAAAAAATTTGGTAGAAATTGACACAAGTAAAATTTATAAGTTTCTGAAAATAATACTCTGGCTTTACATTATCTGTTTAGCTCCTGATTCAATCTACTCTGGGTTCCTGCCCTCTGCTACTTAGACCTGCTCTCTAGAATGGGCCTAACATGGTTCAGCCACATTCACAGATCCCTCACCTTTCACTTGTTACGAGATGTATCTGATGGCATTAGAATTGTCCTGATTATGGATATTTTAGTCATTTTCTTTGTTGATCAAAATGTTCTGATTTTGTACATAATAAAGGTTACTTGTAGAATGCATGTAAATGCACATAGAATAGAAACAATTAAAACCAGTATGCCAAATCTAAGCCTTCAAAATTGAATTAAATTGAATAAATACGAAATACTGATGCCACCATGAGAACTAGTGTCTTCATAACTACATGATCTGAATATTCTTTGTCCTCTTATTCTGCAGATGAAGTGTGTATCTTTCTTTACATTTTCATCAAACTGTGAGTCAGGAAATTGAGTTTTGATCATTGTAATATTACTATGCAGGTAGAGAAGATGCACATGTTTTGGAAAAGTATGTATTACCTACATGACAAAACTAATAAAACTTAAATGGGAAAAGCCTCAACCAAGGGACCCAATAAGGAAATAATTTGAGGCTAGACTGCCAAGCAGCTGGCTCTTACCTCTGAAGTTGTTGAGCATATCTAGGACTCCAGTAATGTGCCATGAAGTGAGCTCTGGGTTCACTGGCTGGGGCTTTTGCATCTGTGCCAAATCAGTCCTGCAAAAAAAAATGGCCTCAGCTATAGTTCCAGGCCCAGAGTTAATCATACAGTCATACAAAGATATCACATTTTCACATAAGATGTTTCCTCAGAATTCTGCCCGTTTTGGTTAACTGGTTGTACATTTTATTCCACACTCTAGGGGCCATAAGGATGTTACTTTTTCTAAATTTTACTTCCATAAACACCCAATTTCGCCAGATATGTTATCCTCAGACATTATACAACTTCTAAAGTCATTAAAAGTCATTGCCTCCCTCTGCCCATCACACCCCCTGAGGGTAGGCAGAAATCTTGGGAATATTTCAGAGAGCAGAAAACTCAGACAAAAACCTTTGGGACCTCAGTCTGCAGCTGTCACTAACGCTAGTCAGTGTCTAACAGAGAATATTCATTGAGACAAAAGGCTTTAATCTTTTGTGCAAATCAAAGGAGTCTAATTCCAGCCTGAGAACCCTGCTGCTGAGGGTCCTGAGGCAACCATTTTCCTGAGGTCTTTCCTTGAACTGGGTGTACGGTGATGGAGCAGGCCCGGGTCATTGATGCTTTTAGGACCAAAACATCCCTCCTCAGCCCATCCTTAGGGAATCTCTCTCCTCCCTCTGTCTTTTTTTTTTTTTTAACCTCTGACCCCTCTAGAGTAGAAGATGTCTCTATGATTCCTCAGAGTAATTTTGTATTAAGATCTGTGGGGTATGGCTGGTCAGGATGGATGGATCGGGAGAACAAACTTCCGAATGGCAAATTGTTTTTATGTATATTTTAATTCATACAAATTTTAAGATGAAAACTTTCCAGACCAAAGAGAAG
Source organism: Nomascus leucogenys (assembly GCF_006542625.1). Classification (NCBI taxonomy): domain Eukaryota; kingdom Metazoa; phylum Chordata; class Mammalia; order Primates; family Hylobatidae; genus Nomascus; species Nomascus leucogenys. The sequence continues at coordinate 29,596 of NW_022096092.1, forward strand.
AAGACCTCAGGCCTTCTTTTGAAACAAAATTGGAAACAGCCCCTGACAACGATGTTAGTACTCAAAATGTATACATTCCCTTCATTCACAAGAGAACAAATTTTTCAGAAATAGCATTGTTTTTAGTGTAAACTCACCTTGCTGATACATTTCCCACATCCTGCAAAAAAAATAAAAGGTAATGTAAATTATGAGAGATTTTTCCTTCTGCATCTTTTCTCATACTCTTGTTTCTTTCTGTTTTAGTGTTTTAATAATGTGTATCTTTTTTTTTCCTGCTAAGGAATCATTCAAGCCTACATTAATAACAGAACCTCAACTAAACAATAAAAAGCTTCATCAGTGGGCATTAAGAAGAAAGGAGCTCAGCAAGAGATGGTGGAGTAAAGCAAAGATATCTAGGTTTCCAGTGTCATTAATTTCCTAATCTTATTTCCAAGGAAAGCTCTGACCACACATGACAACTATTAAAACAAAACAGAGAACCATATGAGAAACAGTACATGGACATTGATGAGCAGCTTTGAGAAATCTTGCCCAGGCAAGTGGAAACCCCTCAATGTCTTCAGCAAATCACTGCTCTCTGGGAGATCAGAGTGAGGAGGAACTAGGGCATGTAAATGGAGTATTATTAACCTTCCCCTGGCCTAGAGTTCTAATGATTTTGGATGATCTCTCTGTGTGGATAGTACTCCAAATTATATTGAAGAGAACTTTATTATATGCTATCAGCTAAAATGGCAAAAATTTCCCAAAGATTACCAAAGTATGCAGTAATAAGTGAATGGAGAAACGTAATGGTGGAAGTCAGACATCATGTGTCACTTAGCTTAGAGCAGTGACATATGCAGGTGATATTTGCATGTCCTGGCAGCACTGTCCAGCAAAGGCTTCCTGTCTCTGAGGATGGACCCTCCCTCCAAACCTGGAGCAGCTCCCCGTCAGGCATGCGGCATGTCTCCCACAGCTCTCTGTACATGTCTTTCGTCCCTTCTAAATGTTGGGTCATTCTCACTTGACTGTCTTGTAGTTGTTGGAAAGCTCTTTTGCTTCTCTTTCCAGTGCCCGCAGATGCAGTTGCTCCTCCTCTTCGAGAAATATATGCATCCTTTGATAATGAATACTGATTATCCTCTTCCTTAATGACATATAGTGCTGCAGAGACGTTTGGTTAAAGGATTACATGTTCTCACTCTCAATAGAAAACTTCAAATAATTATATGCTAGGTGTAATCAAGCAACTTATAAACTTTCTGCCTCACTCTTGCAAGGAGTCTTGAACATTTGCTATCTTTTCTGTCCATCTTTTTCAATGTTCCTATTCTCTCTCCCTTTTTAAATCTAACCTATATAAAGACTCCTGGTTTCTGTCACTGTGACACTTCTTCACAGTTATTACTGAGTCAATTATTTCCTCTATTAATCTCTCTTTTAGGATTTTTCCGTGTCTGATTCGCCTACATGTTAAAAAACATTTAGCCATACACCGTATTATGCAGTATTTTTTTTTACTTTTACCATATTTTTACTCTATATACTATTCTCTTTCTTTCACCTTCCTCACACCCAATCTTAGTGAAATGTTGTCTCATCTGCAGTGTCTGAAAAGGTTTATACCAACCTTCAAATTTGAACTAGAATACACATAATGCCGTTTATCCAATATACTAGAATTAATTTGGCTAGCTTGTGTGGGCTTCTCTGTTTGCAACTCCTATTATATCAATTGAAATCACTACATTTTCTTGGGATGAAATCACTATCTTTCAACTGGTAGTTTGAATTTAGCTAAAAATGATAAGCTAACATTGTGTTTATTTGCATAAAAACAAAGAAAACATTTTCATTTTTACCTCTAACGAATGAAATTTGCTAGTTTCCTGATTTAGATTGTTTCGTGTCTCTTCATTGATTTTCCATAAATAGTCCATTTCCTTTCTAAGTTTCTCCTGCAAAAGAAGCAAGAAGCTTAGCAATAATGAAGACAGTATAGTAGATTTCATCCCCTTATCAATTAAAAAAAAGGCTGTAATTGAAAGAAACATAAATTAAGTTAGAGTGGAGTGGTCAGATTTTTCCAAATTAAACACATTTGGTTCTAATAATTTGGATGTGAAAAGTGATAGAAACATAATAGAGAGTTTTAAAGGACCCTTCAGATAATATCATCAATTTTCTAAAACTGGCTTTTATATAATCTGACTTTGAACAGTGTTCTTGGTGCTGGCCACCTGCTCCACAGCTGCATTCTATATGTTTGAACAACGTTTCTAAGGAAACCTCCTTTAGTGAAGTCTCAACACAGCTATGATTAAAGTGCCAAATTAGTCAGCAACATTGAAAGGACACATTTATGTGTCATGATTGACATGGAATTATCACCACCTCCACCATCTGCATTCTCATCACCATCATTATCATAGGCCCTCATCGTTCTTATTTGGGATTCTACATAATTCAAACTGCCTTAGAGGCATCACGTACCCTGCATTCCTCAGCAGCCCATCCTTTTGGGCTGTGGCTGTGAGCCATGTGCTCTGGTGACTCAGAGCAGGGCCCACAGAGCAATCTCTTGTCAGCCTCACAGAAGCTCCTTAGTCTCCTCATGGAGCACACCGATATTGTCTGAGCTGTTGATGTTCTGAGGTCTGGTCTGTCTGGCTAGGGAAGCCAGCTTTTTGAGTGCCACACTGGTGTTGAAGTTGGGCTTCTCTGAGATTTTTCTGCACAAAGGGCAGTGAATTGGTTCTCTGCCTTCTTCTGAGCAGAGGCAGAGGCAGAGGCAGGGCCTGCAAAAGCTGTGCCCACAGTCAATGGTGACCGGGGCTATGAGGTATTTCATGCAAATGCAACAAATGAGCTCATTCTGGAAGACTCGCAGGGCATCTTAATCCATGTTTCTGAAAATTAAAAAAAAAAAGTGAGAATTTCTTTCTCTTATTTTTATTTGCCCCGATGAAAAGGAAAAAAAGTCTGGTGGACAATTTTCCTTGTCTACTTGAGCTCTGTCCAATATGTCTAATAAGTTAGTTCCAGTGCAAACTGAGACATAGTAAACACAAACATGCTGGATTTATGAAATTTTCCCTCAATAGTCATCGAAAACTCAGTCCAGGACTCCCTGAGATACCAAGATCCTAAGATGTTCAAGTCTCTTATTAGTAAATGGTGTGGGACTTGTATGTAACCTAAACCCATCCTCCTGAATACTTTATGTCTAGATTACTTTGAAGGCCTAATACAATGTAAATGATATATAAATACTTGTAATGCCATACTGTTTAGGAACAGCAAGAAGATTAAAAATATGTACATGTTTGGCAGGGCGCGGTCACTCATGCCTGTAATCCCAGCACTTTGGGAGGCCGAGGCGGGCGGATCACGAGGTCAGGAGATCGAGACCATCCTGGATAACATGGCGAAACCCCGTTTGTACTAAAAATACAAACAATTAGCAGGACGTGGTGGCACCTGCCTGTAGTCCCAGCTATTCAGGAGGCTGAGGCAGGAGAATAGCTTGAACCCAGGAGGTGGAGGTTGCAGTGAGCCGAGATGGCACCACTGCACTCCAGCATGGGTAATAGAGTGAGACTCTGTCTCAAAAAAAAAAAAAAAAGTACATGTTCAGTACAGCTGCTTTATTCTCCCTGTAAATATTTTTTATCTGAGATTAGTTGAATTCACGGGTATGAAACTTATGGATATGAACAACCGTGATGCAAATGAGAAAATGAGACAACAGTCCTGGTGGCATTTTTGTTAAACAAGCTGTGCCCACAATCATTCCCAGTTACTTAGACAAGCTTAAAGCCTGGGCGGAGGGTAAAAGCTGGGATGATTTCTGAGTCACTTATATAAGCTAATTAATGAAGAAGCACATTCTGAATGTCATCCTGTCTCTGCCATTCTATCTCTCTCAATGATTCCATGATGATAATATATGAAAGACACTCAGTATCTATGGTATTATTCTATACTCCCTGCCTCCAAACTCACCTATGAAGTTTGCTCAGACAGTTATAAATAAAGTAGCTTTTATCTAAGATTGATTAATCAGAGTGGACTGTCACTCCTAAAATCATCAATCATTAAATTTGTCCTTTTAATTTTAATATCAAAACTCTTCCTTTCAATATATTAAATGTAAGTAATATCTATTATTTTTAATTAGGAAAGTTTTTTCCCATAGTCAATTCAGATGATTAGAGAGAACACTTTCACATTCTGAAATAGCCAATGTTTCACCTATAATAATTAACAAGAATTAATCAACAATTAATTATCTTCTAAAATAACAAAAAAATGAAGATATGTATTAGGTTTTCCACTCTACGCTAGAAAATCCAGAAATGCAGTTAATGGAAGCGTGGCCACCAGTTCACCTCTCCCCTTAGTGACTTGGAAGTTGCAGCTTCTTGGGAGCCCTTGCCAGTTGGTTAGATCTATTGATCTATTTTCTTTCTTTTTTTTTTTTTTTTTTTTTTTGTTGTTGTTGTTGAGATGCAGTCTCACTCTGTCACCCAGGCTGGAGGGCAGTGGCACGATCTCAGCTTACTGCAACCTCCACCTCCCAGGTTCAAGCAATTCTCCTGCTGCAGCCTCCCGGGTAGCTGGTATTACAGGGGCCCACCACCATGCCAGGATAATTTTTTGTAATTTTAGTAGAGACCGGGTTTCACCGTGTTGGCCAGGCTGGTGTCTAACTCTAGACCTCAATCGATCTGCCTGCCTTGGCTTCTCAAAGTGCTAGGCTGCAAACATGAGCCATCATGCCCAGCCGATTAAATCTATTTTCAACAGCTTTCAAATCTAGTCTGCAAACTGCAAATTTTGAAGAGACAGCAAATAAGACCTTTGCAACAAGAATTTTCAAAGTAATTCAACATTTTTAACATTCACTTTGGTGAACATTATAACCACTACTACATGCCCACATTCTAGTGAACATTTTAGATATTTATGGGTTCTATGATTGCATGAAACTATGGAAATATATCTTTTCACACTTAAGAAAAATCTAACAATACAGAAAACAGTCACATAAAAAGAATCAAATAGCAAGGGAACACAGACCATATCTTACAAACTGAAGATACTTTATATTGATTTCCTATAAAATCACTAAGACGGTTATTTGTTTGCTTAGAAAAGACCCAAGCATGCTGCCAGATAAATTTAAAGTATTTTTAAGAGTAAAAGTGAGCATGATGGTTTTGCTGCACATTTTATACTCACAAGGCTACTATGAATGGTCTCAGTCTAGAAGCTCTGTAGACATCCAGATTAGAAGTAACTCCTGGTGCTCCAAAGCCCAGCAGCCACAAATCCAGTGGGTCCTCACTGAAGGGGAGAGAAATCTCTGGACAAGCATCCTTTGAAAGTGTATGGGCCCTCGAAAGACACACCCACTTCCTGAGGTGGATTAGATTGCATAGAAACCGGTAAATTGGCTGATTAGGTTTATAAAGTATTGAAAACCACACTTGGGGGCTCAAAGCTCAACAGAGAAGTTTGGAATGAGATGCAAGAAAGTTGACTTAACAGGGTACTCAAAGAAATATTTTAAGTATAACAATTATTTCACTAAATATTATCACAAGCTAATTTTTGTTTTGTTTTGTTTTTGTTTTTGTTTGTTTGAGACGGTATCTCCTCTGTCACCAAGGCTGGAGTTCAATGGCTCCGTCTCAGCTCACTGCAACCTCTGCCTCTCGAGTTCAAGCGATTCTCCTGCCTCAGCTTCCCAAGTAGCTGGGATTACAGTCGCCCACCACTACACTCAAATAATTTTTGTAGTTTTAGTAGAGATGGGGTTTCACCATGTTGCTCAGGCTGGTCTCAACTCCTGATCTCAGGTAATCTGCCCACCTTGGCCTCCCAAAGTGCTGGGATTACAAGCGTGAGCCACTGCACCGGGCCACATGCTAACCTTAAAATTTTGTTTCTCACTCCATTTAAAAATTATAATTGCTTAAGTGCCTAGCAGTTATTTATCTGAATATGTTCAAAGATAAAACATCAACTGGGATTACCAACACATCTGTGCTGTGTAACTCTCTTGTTTAAAAAAGTATAACAAGGAACTTAATTGTGTTTCACAAAATTGTATATATAATGGTTGATACAATTAGCTGTTTTTCTTATTTTTACTATTTTATGACTATTTCCTAATGATGGATTTATATGAAAATAAAATCTGTTTTTTATTTATCCACCTTTTTGAATAATTTTAAAACTGAAACTTTACATATGTATGTACATAACTATCTATAACAATGCTATGCATTCATATTTTTAAAATTATATAATTAATTTACACAATAATAATTATTATACCTTTTTTTTGACATGCTCTCTCCCTCTGTCAACCAGGCTGGAGTGCAATGACACGATCTCAGCTTACTGCAAACTCTGCCTCCCAGGTTCAAGTGATTTTCCTGCCTTAGCCTCCGAGTAGCTGGGATTACAGGTGTCTGCCACCGTGAGCAGCTAATTTTGGTATTTTCAGAAGAGATAAGGTTTCACCAAGTTGGCCAGGCTGGTCTCAAACTCCTGACCTCAGGTGATCTGCCCATCTCAGCCTCCCAAAGTGCTGGGATTACAGGCATGAGCCATGGCACCTGGCTGTTATTTACACAATAATTATGTCCATAATTATCTTTAATAGTGCATGAAAGTTATTTGTAACACAGTTGCCATACTAACAGATTTTGTTGTCTTTTACCATGATTTAATAAATCACCAATGTTTATACATAGTTGTATTCATAAATTATCTAATGTTTGGGATTTAGGTCATTTCTGTAAACTTAAAATTAACAAACGTTCCTAGAAGTTGAAAAAGTAGCAATCTATATAAAAGTCGCCATTTACATATTGAGACATTTAAAAAATTATAAAATTCATAAAAGCCAGCATATCCTAGAAAAAGATGAAGTGGCTGTCGTTTTAATCAGTCCATGGCATTGCAAATTAGTATGTTTTCTGAAGTGTCATTTGATCAGCATTATGCTTCAAAAAATATATTCAATAAATTTAAGAAAAGGTAATCAGAGATATATATATGCAGACTTTTCCACAAATGTTGTTCTTTGAAAACTGATTCAAACACTTCTTAAAATGTTGCATATTATCTACCTCAGTGTAGAGAAGAAAGACTTTCTGGTATTCTCACTTCTCAGTAAAAATTTGATTCTACATTTTGTAGACCACCCTGTATTAGACAGAAATAAACAATAAGCAACTTATGAGATGCATACGAAAGAATAAAAAATAGTTGCAAATTTTAGTGCGAGAAGCTGAAAAAGTTATCTATTTTACTACAAGTGTGTTATCATGCAGGGTAGGTAAGAGAGAAAAGGCAGTATTTCCTTACCTAACTAAAAATACTCTGTCATTTAAGTGAAAATATCAGACATTTATTGATCACCAATTCTGTGCTAAAAACTGTTCTAAGTGCTTCACATGTTCTAACTTACTTAATTGTTACAGCAACCCCATAAGATAAATAATATTTTATACTCATTTAAAGATTAAGAAACGTGAGAACAGGAAACTTTAATAATTTGTCCATAGGCATACTCTAATTAAGTAGGAGAACTAGGGTTTGAAACCAGGCAGTCTGTCTCTGAAAACTGTTTTCCTTTCAGTGACATTAAATATGTTGCCAAAGTATCTTCTTAAGCCACCAAATTACATACAATATTTTGGGGAGACGCTTCTTGCATGCTGCAGAATTGATTGAAAGTGACAAAGCTTTCACGTATTGTGCAGGCTTTGGTCCACTTTTTTGAATAATAATATGCACACTGTCCTACATCTACCATACCGTCCAACCCTCTAATCAAATGACATCACAAAAAGCCTGTGGGCATGCTCGGCCAAACCCCATAACAAAGGCATTGTGGAAATCCTAGTGTGCAGTGCAGCTCTTCTTTTCAAAGCACAGAATGTCTCAGAGGGTCTCTTATGTGAGCTACTCTGATTACTCACAAAATAAGTGTCTGCTATGGACTGTCCTTACTGGCAGAGATTGGAGCCAAAATTGTAACAAACCTGCAAGTTCTGCACATGTATCCCAAAAAATTAAAGTAAAATTTAAAGAAATGTGTAAAAAAACCAAGACTAAGTCCTTAAGGAGCTCATGGTCTAGTAGTTGATACAAAGGAAGGGACAGTCACCTAAAATTCTTCCTAAAAGAAATGACACCTAAGCTGAAACCCAAAGGATGAGGGTAGTCTTATCTTTTCTGATAGTACAGTCTAAGTGACAGCAGTTGTCATGAGAAAAGATTTTGGGGCCTGGCATGGTGGCTCATGCCTGTAATCCCAGCACTTTGGGGAGGCCGAGGTGGCTTGACCGGTCAAGCTGAGAAGTTCGAGACCAGGCTAGGCAACATGGTGAAACTCCATCTCCACAACAAAAATACAAAAATTAGACAGGCATGAGGGTGCATGCTGTAACCTCAGCTAAGTCTTAGGCTGGACGATTGCCCCGAGCCCAGGAGGTAGAGGTTGCATTGTGCAGGGATTGTGCCACTGACTCTAGCCTGGGTGACAGAGTGAGACCCTGTCTCACACACACACAAACACACACACAAAATATTAGTTCTGTTCTCTTCCTGGGTTGATATCCTTCTATTCTATCTAGGCCAGAATGCTTTCTGAAATGGAAATGTGCCTATATTCCTACCTGCTTAAACCCTTATTATGGGATTTTGATAAACTACAGAAAGTAGTTACACTCCTCTCGATGTCAAACAAACGTACTTGATGTATTTGGTGCTCAGTGTATGAATTTTTCTTCCCCAAATGCCTTGGATTCTAGTAAGGGTGAGTTCCTTGTATTTCCTTAACTTGCCACAATCATCCATACTTCTATTATTTTGTAATAACATGATTACCTTGTCAGTGGAAATATAAATAATAAAATTACTTTGAAGCGCTGTGGCATTGCCCATAGAATTGATGATCCATAATTTTATAACCCGGACATTCCAGTTATCGGAAGATACTGTCCGCAAAGAGAAATCTATTGGCTATTTTACATTAGGAGACACGTTCACAAAATCAAAATACAAAAGTCATTCCAAATGTACAACAGCAGAAAATGAACAAATATATATTATTATGCACCATTTATCCAACTTTGGGTTTTCCACTACAAACTCACTCTTGATTGTTTACATAAATAGATCTGGACTCTTTAAATATTTTTTTTCTTTGCCACGTGTTAAGATGTCAATCTTTGTGAGTAGAAAACATTGGAGAGAAATTCCAAAAAAGCGCTTCCAATCTGCTTTGGAAATGACGCCTCCAGTGTCTGGCCCGGAGGGCATACAGGGATACACCAATGCCCAGATTGTGTAGTTGAGGCAGCTGCTATAGCAGCCACTTCCTGAAGTTCATGGTGGCCAGGAGAACTGAGCCGCCACGAGCTTCTCCTGATACTGCCCTTCGCCACATTTGAAGTGGAGCCTGTCTGGCATGACATTTCTTTGTAAACTGCTTTACAAGTGGCCCAGAAGGCAAGTTTGTGGGGAGCTCTGAAGTGTGGATTTAAAGCAAGTTGTTCAAGCGCAACAGCACAGCGACTTCTTAACATTCAGTGAGGCCAAGGGGTGAGGGGAGTCTTCATTGGCTACTCCAACTTCACCCTGGAAACAATGGCAATTCCCTTATATGTGCTCATCACGTATTATTTAGACCTTCTTACATTCTACTAGACATATTTCCTTGCTCAAATGCTGTTATAATTAATCATTCTTTATATATTAACTTTTCCCTATTCACATTATTATATGTTTTCTCTGTCTTGACAGACCCTGAATCTTCCTTTCATTTGAATAAACGCTATCTATCATCTATCTATCATCTATCTATCTATCTATCTATCTATCTATCTATCTATCTATCTATATCTATCATCTATCTATCTATATCTATCTATCTACTTACTTATCTATCTGAACACTTAAAGACCAGTGTAAAAAAATCAAGTACCACAAAACTATACTTGGTATGATTTTATTTTTAAAGTTCAAAACTACCTAAAGCCAAATCATGAAACATGTAAATAATATAGCCATGGTGGTGATAAAATTATAAAGAATAAGAGAGGAAATAAAGATAAACACAAAATTCACGCAGTGAAAAAGCACAATGTCATTAGTGCACGGGGAAACCCAAAGATATTGGAAATGTTATTTTCTTAATATGGGTAGTAGGTTCACAAATGTTCATTACTATTTTTGTCTATACTTGTGTGTTATATTATAGTCTTTTACATAAATAAAATATTTTAATAAAAATATGATTTCTTATGCTATAGAGTGATTACATATACTAAAAGTGTAATTTAATCAGTGTCCCAACTAGTGCGCTGAGATAGCGATCCTCTCAGCCTTGGGAGGCCAGGCAGGGCGTGAGGCCTCTGGCTTGGAGCAGTTGTGCATATCCGCAGTGTGCTCTATGACAAAACGGATGTTTTCCCATGTATGAAGTGACATGGACACATTAGACTTGTTCCTGAAAATGCCAGATGAGAGTTTTACGATATTTGTCCATTCCCTTGGATTTAATACTGACTTTGATTCTTCCACTTCATAATAATCTTTATAATTATAAATTTTGATTTGTTTATTTTTAATCCACAACGAGAAAATAAAAGAAAAAATATAATACACCGACAAATATATGAACACTCACATAACTGTATATACTACCATCTTTATTTCTAAAAATACTAATTTTAAGATACATCAATATACCCATCATGATTCTTCTGAGTGACATACAACAAATTCAATATGGGTTCTCTAAGGAATCCTCTTAGGCTACTTGTTTCAAAGCCTCTGAAGCTGCCTGCCCAGTGAAGGCTGCAACAAAGCTTTCTCTTCACTTCTCCCTTAGCCTTGCATGGGTCCACTTTCCTTTCAATATCAAACAGAGTATTAGAAATTCCTGGAAATGACTCCCCGAATACTTGCTGTGGCTGCTTGGAGCATAGATGACATACCTGTTGATAAGACAGTATACTGTTTTGCTAGTTGCCCAAATGATATGGAAGAGAAACACAAGGGCACTCTACAATTCTAACACTGAATATTTCTAATTTAACAATTTGAACCAGCCACTTGTCCAACTAAACTTCCACATTAAAATAACTCTAAAGACTAATATGGTCAGGCGCAGTGTCTCCAGCCTGTAACCCAGCATTTTGGGAGGCCAATGTTGGCGGATCATGAGGTTAGGAGTTCGAGACTAGCCTGGAAAGCATGGTGAAACCCCGTCTCTACTAAAAAATACAAAAAAATTAGCCAGGCATGGTGGCACATGTCTGTTGTCCTAGGTACTCAGGAGTCTGAGGCAGGAGAATTGCTTGAACCCGGCAGGTAGAGGTCACAGTGAGCTGAGATCATGCCACGCCACTGCAATCCAGGCTGGGCTACAAACAAGGCTCCATCCTTTAAAAAATAAATAAATAAATAAAATGGAAAAGACTAGTTTAATGAAATATGTGTTAATTAATAATAATTTGACTTCGAACAAATAACCTAAAGTGGTAAGTGCTTCAATGCCTACAACAGTAACAACGATAAGGTAACCACAGCAATCGTGCTTGGTAATAAAGTATTTACTTACAATTTTTTTCTAATTCTTCAGATAAACTACACACAGTTGTATTAGTAATTTCCCAGAGGAGGAACTGAGGTCTGAGAAATCAAGTTGCTAAATGGTTTGTCTCAAGGCACATTACAAGTAAATGCTGATTTTTTAATATATCATAATAAATGATAGCACAACTGTGATCCTTAAAGTCCTGTTTTTGATTAGTCAACCATCTATTGTGTTTTTTTTGTCCCTTTTTAAAAAGCCACACTACCATGTTAGAATACTTAACATAAAACATGAAGAAACATCAAAAATAATTTTGTAATGTCTCATATGACCACGACAAGACGAATGTTTTATGGAACGGGCAAAGACATTTTCATGTCATAGACCTAGAAAGGAAGGACAAACTGAAGAGAAAATAAGGCCAGGAGCGGTGTCTCATTACTGTAATTCCATAAATTTGGGAGGCTTAAGTGGGAGAATTGCTTGAGGCCAGGAGTTTTGAGACCATCCTGGGCAACATAGGGACACCCTGTCTCAACAAATGAAAGTACAAATATTAGCTGGGCACTGTGGCACGTGACTGTAGTCCCTAGCGATTTTGGGAGGCTGTGGTGGAAAGATTGATCAAGCCCAAGGAGTTTTGAGGCTGCAGTGAGGTTAAGATTGCACACTGAATCCAGTTGGGAGACAGTGTGAGAACTGTCTCTTAAGAACAACGACAAAATAAGCTGGGGCGATGGGTAAATTAAAAATATGCTGCCATTGGCCAACCAATCGAACTGTTTTGAAAACATGCTCTTACTCCCAAGCCAGTACACTTTGATAATCCTGGACAGAAAGATGGAGGGAGCCAATTCTGGCTCCATCTTTCAATACATATAAGATCAATCTGGGGATAGTCAATGTTTGGCTGAAAAAAATTAATAGTCAAGATTTAGGAAGAAAAACACCTCTAAATGTTCAAAAAAATGAAAAAGAACAATAAAGATGTGTTGATTATACCACTTTACGTATAGAGGGATACTGGGTTTGGCGTATACGTACACAAAATATATTTCAAATAGGAAAAGGGCTAGAATTAATACACACAAGAATATAAGCATGATTTCATATTTTTTTCCTGATGGAAATTTAGGCAGATATTTACTTTCTGCTGTTGGCTTTCTTGATCTTTACAGTTTCCTAAAATAAACATTATTTTAAAATAAGAAAAGGAATACTGGAAAATAAAAGATATGCAAAATTATATTACATTGTATGAGAGAATATTATATTTTATCATTACTACATGTATATTGAAATTTTTTATTGGCTTGCAAAAAATCATGCTATGATATTTTTCCACAGTACAAAAAAAAGAAAAAGTGGTATTATAAACAGGGAATCATTTTTTCTTTCCCTACCTATAAAAATGTCTATCTGGTAAACCTAAGGATCAATAAATGCTCATTACAGAAACATTGGTTGATTATTCATAATTCTCAATAATATTGGAATGAGAATAAAATGAATATAGTTATAACGTCCATGAAAATGCATTTCTATAGACAAATAAATTTCAGAAACAAAACTGAACTTAATCAGTCAGCTCTGGGATTGGTTCCAGGAACACTGACAGAGATCAAAATTTGTGCATACTCAAGTCCTGTAGAAAAGACACGTATACTGAAAAGTAGGCCCCCCTCTTCTGTGGAATTAAAAAGCTGAATGTGAAAAAAACACTAAACAAATCAAATTGATTTGTCAGAATAATAATCCAGATTTTAGTGTAAATTATTTAATATTTCATCTTTTCAAGTGATTTTTCCGAATAATGTAAGTCCAGCATTTCTCAGAGTCTGAAAAGACTTTCTGGATTACCTTGCTCTGCTCAGTGAGGAAAGGTAGTTGCGTATGTGGAATGTGAAGCCACATCTGACCTCCCTTGGGTTAACTGGCCATAATATAACTCTCACCAATGCCTAAATGCCCTTTGACATCCTGGTCTTCATATTGTTCAGACAATGAAGTAGGCAATAATATAAAAGAAAATATTTCTGAAAAACATGGCTAAGAGTCCAATGGAAGTAACAGTTTGGCTTTATTTTGTTTTGTTTTTTTAGAAAAACGTTCATAATTTTCTTACTTTACACATTTTTCATTAGTTCTTTATTGGCCACATCTGAGGTTCTCAGATTCAAGCTCATGTAATGAGTTCATTCTGTGAAAAAAGTTCTAACATATCAAAGCTAAAGGAAAATAATTGTTGAGGTTTGTTCCATAGAAATAAATTGACTCACTTAAAAGCCTTTTTTTCTGGATTTATGTCCTTCCTACTTTGTGATATTTTTAACCAAATCATTTTCCTGTATGCCAATACTAATATTTAAAAAGATAGTTTGAAAAAAAATAATTTGGCAAAATAAGTTTACCATCTTTAAAAAATAAAAGTCGGCACTCTATAAACATGGGATTCTTTCCTTCAATACTGTATTTTATTATGTTTTTTAAGACATGGAATTTTGCTCTTTTTGCCAGGGTGGAGTGCAAGTGGCTTGATCATACCTCACCACAGCCTCAAACTCCTGGGCTTAAGCAATTCTCCTTTCTCAGCTTCCTAAGTACTTTGGATTACAGTGAATAACACTGTATTTTTCTACTTCTTTGATTGCTGATGTGAAATCTACAGATCGAAAGGGCTGACCGTATTTTTTTTAAAAACATTGTGCTTAAGTAGACCTGTGCAATTCCAAATCAGTGTTTTCCAAGTGTGAAATGTGTATTTTAAATTCCTATCATATGCAAATGAAGAACAATAAAATACATAGCTACCACATTTTTAAATCTTATAAACTACTATTCTGCTAAATGCTTATGAAAGCACATAAACAGCTGCATGGTGCCAATGGGAAAAAAGATAGTGATTTTTATTTTGCATCGATAATAACTAACTGAATAAGCCCAGGTATACAAATATAGGCAAGACTTTTCTTTCACCTAGGTCTCCTAGTAATCTGCTCACAGAAAATAATATTAATATTAATTAAAATAATCTAGTAATGGTTTGAGTAAGATGCCTGACAAATTATAAATTTTTACCAAGTGATAACTAACAATATTCTTAATTTTTAAAGCTAAACCTATTAGGAACACAAACATGGTGCTTATTTCAGTCTTTCCTACAATATTGGATGCCTGCTATGAATCATACCTTTCTGCTTTCACAGAATTTACAGTCCAAAAGGAGTGATGGGTTGCTATTGCAATAAGAATGATTCGATCTATTTGAAACTGTATCAACAAGCTCTGAGTACATGAACAATGAATCACTGAATTCAATATACATTCTTTCACAATGTAATTAACTAATGAGAACCATCATTACATTAAGAAAGCATTAGTTATTATATTCATTCATTTATCTCTTACTTTTTATAAATGTAGTTTTACTAACAGTTGGCATTTAGAACTGGCTGACTCACCTCCTATGAGCAATTACTGTTTTGAAATGTTTATACAATACATGATTTTTTATCTTCAGAGCAATTCTGCAAGTTGGGCAGGCCAGTAGCCCCATTTCATAGATGAGATAATAAAGGATCAGGAGTTAAATAACTTACCTAAACTCACACACTAGATAGTTTTAGAATGAAATGGGAGGTCTATATTGTTCTTTCAACTGCACCCTGTTGACAAAGGAAAAATGGAATAACTACACCCCCATAATTTGGATATCAGCTCTATTCAACATTTATGAATTTAGCATCATGAACTCAGATTTTGAAATAGTATATAGTAAATGAACACAGACTATCTGTTAGCAGCTCTCATAAACAGATGAGACAATCAATAAAACATAATTTCAATAAAATGCTATGGGTTTCTGAATCAATTCACAATCCATTGCTACAAATACAAAATTGATGTGGCTACACCCGTGTAAATGCACAAAGATACACACACACACACAAACACACACACACACTTCTCTTTCTCTGTATCCTGTGTTAACACCCTGTATCCTTTGATACAGGGGAAAGAAGTCGTACAAGAAAAGCAGGATGAAGACATGTCTCTTCCTTAGATTTCAAAGTTTTTGTTGAGAAATTCAGCATTCAACTTAATTTACTTAGTGAGAAATTAACTATTATTACGTGCAATGCACTGCTCAGGTGTTTCAGGAATTGTAAACATCTTATAGAGAAACAGACTGGATCTTTACTATGATTTGGAGAAAAATGAACAAATATAGAAATACTCAAGGAAAAAAAGCTGTGTGCCTTAACAAACCATATTCAAATGATGAGGCATTTTGTCAGGGAGAGAAAACATCATTTTTCTTTTGAAGATAGAAAATCAGCTTCATGGAATCTGCTTACTTTTCATTCTCATTTTTGATCTTTTAACCACATAAAAAAAATTTGGAAGAATTGTGAACAATAAGGAACATTCTCCCAATATTCCTCTGAAGATAATGCAATGCTTATAAACTGATTAACTCCCTTTAAGTTTTTCCTATATTTGTTGAATAAAATTAATCAAATTATATATAAAACTTTACATGCTTTCTGCTTCCTTCATATATTGTTGTAAATGTCTTCTTAATATTGTATCTCTAATAATCTTTTTTTTTTTTTGAGATGGAATCTTGCTCTGTCTTCCAGGCTGGCCACCTCCTGGGCTCAAGCGCGTTCTCCGCCTCAGTGTCCTGAGTAGCTGGGATTACAGGTGCCTGCCACAATGGCCTGGCTAGTTATTTTTGTTTGTTTATTTGTTTTGTTTGTCTGGATTTTTTTGTTGTTTTTTAGTAGAGATGGGATTTCACCAGTTAGCCAGACTGATTTCAAACTCCTGACCTCAGGAGTTTTGTCTCACCCACCCAAATTGCTGAATTACAGGTATGAGTCACTGCACCTGACTCTAATCATTGATTCTAATGATTATAAAATGTTCTCATGGGAAATCGACTTCTTTAGTAATTTCTCTTCTCTTAAGCAAGAGTTATTTTGAATCTTGCTATTATCATTTTAGGAACTCAAGTCTTTTTTAAAAGCAGTCTTTCTTTCCAAATTTGAGACTTTTTCTTAAGAAATAATTCAAGAAATGGAAAATACTGTGACAAAATATAGAACTTTGTGACAGTTCTTGGACACTTTAGAAATATATAGCTATTACTTTCAAACAATATTAATATAATTCACAATATTATCAGAAATCCATGGGGAGCATAATGCTTCAGTGTACCAGACAGAGCAATGGGTACAACCAAGGCGTCACTTGTTATGCTACTGTGAGCAGCAGACCAATAGCAAAAGGGTTCTATCTAATCATTTCAACATGGGAGCAAACTTTTTATTAGAATTTCTTGCTAATATCAAAATATTCAACTAAAAACAATTTTTGTTTTCCTGGGAAATGATATAAAATATCAGTAAGCATGATAAAATACACTATTACTATGAAATGCAATAATTACTGTATGAGATAAACAGGGTTTCACAGAAAGATAAAGTCTTTGTTCACAAAGAGATTCTCAGATTATTTGAATGATATTTAATAAACTTAGAGTTGACCCTTGAACACCATGGTGGATGGGATGCCGAGATACCATGTAGTCAGAAATCAGCGTATAACGTTGGACTTCCTCAAAACTTAGCTATCAATAGCCTACTGTCGACTAGAAGCCTTAAATGATAATATTCACAGTTGTTATTAACGCATATTTTATATGTTACATGTATACTGTATTTTTTACACTAAAGTTATCTAAAGGAAAGAAAATGTTATTAAGAAAATCAAAAGAAAAATATATTTTAATATTCATTAATGGAATACTAAATCTAATTAGTGGAAGTGGATCATTATAAGGGTTTTCGTCCTCATCATCTTCATGTGAGTAATCAGAGAGAGAGGAGAAAGAGGAGGGGTTGGTCTTGCTGTCTCAGGGGTAGCGGAAGCAGAAGAAACTCCAATTGTAAGTGACTCACATAGCTCCAACCAGTGTTATTCAAGGATCAACAGTATATATAGGTCGAAAGTTTTAAAACCTTGTATTCTCTAATTTTCTAAATAAAATTAACTACATTACATAAAAAATTAATAGAAACTTTCTTGGAATTTCAGGCAGGTAAATTGGGGCGGGGGGTGCTGGAAACTATATACTAGATAAACCATTGTACTATTGGATTTCCACTTAGTTCACATATGTGATTAACACACATATGATGCGAGAGGCAGTGCTTAGAGATGTAGCGAAAAGGTAGCATATGGGTAGTTCAAGATGGGCCTAGATGCATGGCTGAAGAATCTGTATAGATCATTTACTAATTCAAACATAAAATGAATACTATGAAGAGAAGAGATGGAAATGAAATTACATATACATTCTGAAAGAAGTAAAGATTTCCTGATGGAAAAGTAAAAACAAATAATATTAAAGACACTCCAACACTAGAAAGAAATTGGCTCTGTGAGAAAGAGAGAGATATCATCAGCTTAATTAATTTATATTGTAAGTCATCTTGATGCTTTAAAAGGTGATATCCTTAAGGATATAACTTACAATACTTTTTTCTTCAAAATATCAAGTGCCTACTGTGTCCTTAATAAGTATTCTAAGCAATGCAGAAATGAACAAATGAGACAGATTTTCTTGCACCTAAAGTGCTAAAGAAGTCGCAGGGTGAGAAACACAAGTCAGCAAGTCAAAATACAACATTGAAAAAGTGAAGCTGGCAACAGTGGCTCTGGCCTATAATACCAGCATTCAGGATTCTGACAGCAGGAGGATCACTTGTGCTTAGCAGTTCAAGACAGCCTTCAGCAACAAAGTGAGAGCCCATCTCTAAGAAAAGATACACAAAATTAGCTGGGGTTGTGGCACATTCCTGTATTCTCAGACCACTGGCTTAGATAGAGAGGATTGCTTTGAAATTGGGAAGTCAAGGCTGCAGTGATCTGGTATGGCACCATGCTTATGCCTGGGTGACAGAGCAAGACCCTGTTTGAAAAAAAAAAAAAAATTGATAGAGTAACGCATTGTGATAAGTGCTTTAGAGAAAAATACAGCAGAAAAAAAATAAATAAAGTATCATAGACAAAATTGATTTTTGTTTTTTTTGTTTTTGAGACAGAGTCTCGCTCTGTCTCCCAGGCTGGAGTGCAGTGGTGTGATCTCAGCTCACTGCAAGCTCTGCCTCCCGGGTTCACGCCATTCTCCTGCCTCAGCCTCCTGAGTAGCTGGGACTACAGGCGACCGCCACCACGCCAGGCTATTTTTTTTAGTATTATTAGTAGAGATGGGGTTTCACCGTGTTAGCCAGGATGGTCTCGATCTCCTGACCTCGTGATCCGCACGCCTCGGCTCCCAAAGTGCTGGGATTACAGGCATGAGCCACTGCACCCGGCCCAAAATTGAATTTATAATATCATGGTCAGAAAAGACCTAGTATAGAATATATTTGGGCAGATACCTAAGGGAGGCTAGAAACGAAGATGCGTGGCTATTTCATGTATTTCAGCTTTTTCCTAGCTATTTAGGAAGTGATAACTACATTAAAAATATCTAAATGTAAACTGATTATTTCTCCACACCATATTTGCCCCCATTGTCTATTATGAAGTTTCTGACATAAAGGAGAAGGAATGAGAGTAGAGAAAACTGAAGCCAGATCTCAAGGTTGAGAGAAACTTACTTACGATCAGTAAAGTCTCATAATATGTATGGCAATTTAAGCATGGTAGGTGAGTGTTATTCCCTGTGAAATGAATCAAAATCTTACTGGGAATACTGAAAGTAAATATGTCAAGTGTATATGGAGACCAGAGACAAGTGCTCTGCTGTTTTGGCACAGAGCACAAGCAACATCTTAAAGCTTCATTACTTGTTTCTCAATATAAGAGGAGAGGAGAATGTCTGCCTATTGACCTCAACA
This sequence comes from Nomascus leucogenys, assembly GCF_006542625.1. NCBI lineage: Eukaryota > Metazoa > Chordata > Mammalia > Primates > Hylobatidae > Nomascus > Nomascus leucogenys. The sequence goes on from NW_022096092.1 coordinate 49,126, forward strand.
GCCTCCTCCTGCAACTAATCATCCTTCATTCCCCTTGTCCCTGAATTCCCTTGACCCACCCCTCCTTCATTTGATTGGCTCTGTGTACTTGTTAGAATCAGAAGATCTGGGGGAACTGTGGCTTCTGAACATGTACACTAGACTCTACCCATATCCAGCCCTGTGACCCTACAAACATGCTCAACTGAATTCCTCCCATAGAGATACTCTTCCTGCTGAGTTTCTCTCCTCTGCTCCTAGAGCCAAATGGCATCTCCTGTCCTATCCCTGGATGGCTTAACCCAGGAAAATTCCTGGATCCAAGAAGAGTCAGATAAAGGAACGGTGGCCTTTGGGTGCTGAGATTCTCATAGAGATAAAGGGGATATCCTGAAATCTAGGGTTTCTTCCTTCCCTTTTCCCTCCCTTACAGCTTCTGCTGCTCCTGGGAGCTGTGCTCTATCTCTCATCCAGCTCAGACTGTTGCTGGGCCTGAGAGTCTTTGCATAGCCAAGGTGGTTCTTGAAGAACTCTTGTCTGCACAAGGTCTGAGCTGTTCTCCAGAATCTGCAGCACGGGTTTCCATAACTGCATGAAGATCTGGAGCCACCGGTAACTAGGCAGAGAGTGTTCTCATGTGTCTGACATGGCATGTCACTCCTCTCTATGAGCGGTAGAATAAATGCATTCAGATGAAGCCCTGCCATCATTACTTCGTCAAGTAGAAATACATTTCAATTTACCTCAGAGCAACATGTCCTACACTACCTTGGCCCAGGGAGGTCCCTGAGATGGAGCTTTGTAGACTTTCTCTCCTTTACCCCTTGAGCTGGGATGAGCAATGCCAGGTAATATAGGAGGGAATCCTACATCCTGTGGTTGCTGAGAGGCCCTTGGAAGCCTTCATCTGGAGCATGAGGAGCAGGAGAAATGTCCCTTCTGGAGTGGAGGCCAACAGTGTTCTTAGATTAAATTCTTACATTACAATAAAAGTGAATCGCCTGGGCACGGTGGCTCATGCCTGTAATCCCAGCACTGTACTAACCACTCTACTAAAAATGCAAAAACAAAAAAAAAATTAGCCAGGCATGGCAGTGGGCACCTGTAATCCCAGCTACTTGGGAGGCTGAGGCAGGAGAATTGCTTGAACCTGGCAGGCAGAAGTTGCCAAGAAGTGAGCCGAGATCACTTCACTGCACTCCAGCCTAGGCAAGGCAATAGAGAAAGACTCCATCCAAAAAAAAAAAAAAAAAACTTCTGTTTTGAAAAGACTTAATCATCATCTATCTTAACAACCCCCTATGCCCCCTGAAATGCAGTCAGTTGAAAGAAAGGGATTGGTCTTCAGAGATTTATATAAGGACACTTTAAGAGCCAAGCTCATTCTTCTCCAGAACCCACAGAGTGGCTTGGCACCTGGCCTTGGAGAATTCCAAAAGCTACCAGGACTGCACCCGTGAGGCTCTGATCCCTGAACTGAATTCATCTTATTTGACAGCAGGCTTTGGTGAGAACATAGATATTTTTCTGAGGTAAGTACACAATTTCCAGAGTAGGAGCTACTATTAGGTTACAAACCAAAACAAACAAAATTTGGGGACTTTAATTTATCTGCAAACTTAGATTTTTTTTAGATGAAATGATCTCATTTTCTGAGTTTTAAAAATGGCTCCATTTCTTTTTTAAAATTATTCTAAACATAATCCGTAGGTTTACAAGCTCCATTTACTTAACCTATTTACAAATTAACATTTTTGTCATCTGTCTTGCTACATGTTCCTCAAATTAAAGTTATGATTAATTTTTTACTTAATGTATTTCTAAGTTATTTGTATAGATTGTAAGCATTTTGCAATAGTTTCCAAATATCTAGTAATTTTTTAATCTCTGTGGGTTCTATAAATGGCTTATGGGTGTTGTAATTTATGTGTATAAATGTGTTACATTCTACTGTACTAGTGGTAATGTGCCTGTGTTACAATGTATGGCTATATATAGGTAGAGAGTGCATTGTCCAGGGTAAGCAAACACATTCTTTAACCTTGACTCCTTCCTGCTTACTAAAGACCGTGATCAGGGACAGTCTTTTATTTTATTTTATTTTATTTATTTATTTAATTTTTGTTTATTTTTTTATTTTTTATTATACTTTAGGTTTTAGGGTACATGTGCACAATGTGCAGGTTTGTTACATATGTATCCATGTGCCATGATGATTTCCTGCACCCATTAACTCGTCATTTAGCATTAGGTATATCTCCTAGTGCTGTCCCTCCCCCTCCCCCCACCCACAACAGACCCTGGAATGTGATGTTCCCCTTCCTGTGTCCATGAGTTCTCATTGTTCAATTCCCACCTATGAGTGAGAACATGCGGTGTTTGGTTTTTGTCCTTGTGATACTTTACTGAGAATGATGTTTTCCAGTTTCATCCATGTCCCTACAAAGGACACGAACTCATCATTTTTTTATGGCTGCATAGTATTCCATGGTGTATATGTGCCACATTTTCTTAATCCAGTCTATCGTTGTTGGACATTTGGGTTGGTTCCAAGTCTTTGCTATTGTGAATAGTGCCGCAATAAACATACGTGTGCATGTGTCTTTATAGCAGCATGATTTATAGTCCTTTGGGTATATACCAGTAATGGGATGGCTGGGTCAAATGGTATTTCTAGTTCTAGATCCCTGAGGAATCGCCACACAGACTTCCACAATGGTTGAACTAGTTTACAGTCCCACCAACAGTGTAAAAGTGTTCCTATTTCTCCACATCCTCTCTAGAACCTGTTTTTTCCTGCTTTTTTAATGATGGCCATTCTAACTGGTGTGAGATGGTATCTCACTGTGGTTTTGATTTGCACTTCTCTCATGGCCAGTGATGATGAGCATTTCTTCATGTGTTTTTTGGCTGCATAAATGTCTTCTTTTGAGAAGTGTCTGTTCATGTCCTTTGCCCACTTTTTGATGAGGATGTTTATTTTTTTTCTTGTAAATTTGTTTGAGTTCATTGTAGATTCTGGATATTAGCCCTTTGTCAGATGAGTAGGTTGCAAAAATTTTTCCCATTCTGTAGATTGCCTGTACACTCTGATGGTAGTTTCTTTTGCTCTGCAGAAGCTCTTTAGTTTAATTAGATCCCATTTGTCAATTTTGGCTTTTGTTGCCATTGCTTTTGGTGTTTTAGACATGAAGTCCTTGCCCATGCCTAGGTTTTCTTGTAGGATTTTAATGGTTTTAGGTCTAACATTTAAGTCTTTAATCCATCTTGAATTAATTTTTGTATAAGGTGTAAGGAAGGGATTATTTTTTGCACACAAAACAATAAACATTTTCTAAAAGTACATACAAACAAAAGATGCATATCAAACTTATTAGGAAGGTTGCACATGGGAAGACGGGAAATAGAAATGGGGTGGGAATTAAAGAAAATAAATGAGAGAGGGACTTGTATGGATCAATGATAATAACTCAATCCTCTATTTGACAAAGAAGAAGGAGAAGGAAGAGGAAGAAAAAGAAAGTGGGATAAAGGATCAGAAAGGGAGGAAAATAGAAAAAATTAGAGTATAACTCCAGGGTAGACCTGTTTTGTTGTCGCTTGGTTGATTGGTTGGGTTGACAGTTGTATTTTTCATATGTTTCGCCATGTTGGCCAGGCTGGTCTCAAGCTCCTAGCCTCAAGCGATCAACCCCCCTCAGCCTTCCAGAGTACTGGGACTACAGGCGTGAGCCACCACATCCAGCCCACACATTGCTTCTGGCCTCTGTGGTAGACCTCCCAGATGGGGCGGCCGGGCAGAGGCACTCCCCACATCCCAGACGGGGGGCCAGGCAGAGGTGCTCCTCAATTCCCAGACGGGGCAGACGTGCAGAGACGCTCCTCACTTCCTAGACAGGGTGGCGGCCGGGCAGAGGGGCTCCTCACTTCCCGGATGGGGCGGCTGGGCAGAGGCGCTCCTCACATCCCAGATGATGGGTGGCCGGGCAGAGGTGCTCCTCACTTCCCAGATGGGGGGCCGGGCAGTGGCGCCCCTCACATCCCAGAAGGGGCGGCCAGGCAGAGGCGCTCCTCACTACCAGACAGGGCAGCCGCGCAGAGGCACTCCTCACTTCGCAGATGGGGTATCCGGGCAGAGGCGCTCCTCACTTCCCAGATGGGGTGGCTGCACAGAGGCGCTCCTCACTTCTTCCCAGATGGGGTGGCTGGGCAGAGACGCTCCTCACTTCCTAGATGGTGTGGCGGCCGGGCAGAGGGGCTCCTCACTTGCAGGACGGGGGGCCACGAAGAGGCGCTCCTCACATCCCAGACGATGGGTGGCCGGGCAGAGGGGCTCCTCACTTCCCAGACAGGGCGGCCAGGCAGAGGCGCTCCTCACTTGATCAGGGATGGTCTTCATGTTGTCCACAGGGTGTCTCCCAAGATGAGAGTAACAGCTGGCTTACATCTTCAGTGATTCAAGTCTGCAAGGTGAATACACTTGTGCTTGGGAGGGAAAGCAGAGAAGCCGCTGTCTGTTCTTAGCCTGGAACTCACTTCAGTGCTAAAAGCACATCATAGCAGTTCTGCTTGCAATAAAGTCTAAACTAACAATCTGCCTTTGGCTTGAGCTTTTCTCTTACAAAATAAGCTATTAAGTCATGCCTTGATTTTAGGTCTCTCCACGGGGCGGGCTAAGCATCTAGAGCTCCCCTGTGGCAGCCAGCTGGGAAAGCCACCCCTGTGTCATGCCCTCCAGTGTGAGGCAGTGGCCATGGTGGCGGCTGTGATCTGATGGGGCCCCTTCAGGCCCATCATGGGGCAGAGGAGGGTGTGGTGCCTCCCACACCAGGGCAGAAGCACTGGTAGGGCGAGCGGGCCGTGAGGTCCCAGGTCTCCTTGCACTGAGTGACCTCAACAGGGAACCAGGGCTCAGGGGAGGGTAACTGGGTTGGGGTGGGGTGCGGAGTGACAGGACCCATCCCTGTGGCAATGCTACACTGAATGGAGGCCTGCCTACAGGTAACCAGGTGGTCACAAGGCCCAACAGGAGCAGGAGAGGAGCAGGAGGAGGAGCAATCCCAGAGAGAGACAGGCAAGGAAGGCTGCAGAGACCACCCCAGTTGGTATTTTTTTAACCCATCCTTCTCCCGCCACCCTCACGTAGTCCACAGCGTCTATTTTTCCCATATTGATGTCTATGTGTGTTCAATATTTAGCTCCCCATGTAAGCGAGAACATACAGCATTTGGCTTTCTATCCTGCATGAATTTGCTTAGGATTAAGGCCTCCAGTTCCATCCACATTGTTGTAAAGGAGGTGATTTCATTTTTTTACGGCTGTATAGTATTCCATGGTGTATATGTACCATATTTTATTTATACAGTCTACCATTGAGGGACTCCTGGGTTGATTAGGTCTGTGCTATTTAAATAGTGGCCAGCCATGAACATAGGAGAGTATATGTCTTTTTGGTAGAATGATGTATTTTCTTTGAGTATATACTCAGTAATGAGATAATTGTATCAAAAGGTAGCTCCGTGTTCAGTTCTTTGAGAGATCTCCAGACTGTTTTCCAACAGTGGGTGCACTAATTTACATTTCTTGCTTTATGTTTAGTTCACAAAATTTCTACTAGACTCAGCTCAGGGCTGCAGCCCTGACTGCAGCAGGTGCTGGGCTTCCCTAAGTAGATACTGTGCACAGGTAAAGAGAGTGCTCAGATCCCAGGGTTGTGAGAAGTGATGCAGAGGAAGGAGTTAAGGAGAGGGCCACATTTGGATGCCCTGAGGAGGAATGACAGGCAGATGTAAGGAAGGTGGTACTGTCTAGTCACTGGTGACATCCTCCTAGTTCCAAAATTTCCTGGAAAGCAGGAAGGCTCACAATTCCCAAGCATGCTGCAGTTCTGGAGGGCACAGGGCTACTATCCTTCCCAGCGTGACTCTCTTTTCTCCCAATAAACATGGGACTCTGAAGCCAAAAGTCAGAATGAATTATCTTCCACCCACAAACACTTAAACCTTCGATTTATGATTGAATTACACACACACACATGCGCAGGCACACACATGCATCCATCTCTGTAATAAAACGTCCTTAGCTGATGCTAGACAGATCTGTGATCTGTGATTATCTCTACCCTTTTGGGCAACAAGAATAGTGAATTGATTGACAAAATTGATTGACTCCTGGAAACTAATGTAAAAATGTAATATACATGCAATACACATGGTGTACTCCCCCTGTGACATCAGCAGCAACATTCCCCTAGAGTATTACAAATAATATCAGAGGGGGTGTACACCCATAATGTACATAGCATGTAAAATTAGGAGCAGCATCTCCAAAGATATTATGAATAATATCACAGAATGTGTACACACATGACTTATACCCCATGTGATGTTAGGAGTTACATCCTTCTAGTATGTTAGGAATAATACCACAAAGGTGTTCACACATGGAGAACAGCGTATGTAATATTAGGATTAACATGCGTCGAAAATATTACAAATAACATCACTGGGGTGTGCACACATTATGTACACGCCCTGTGACATTAGGAGTACATTTCCCTGACACATTACGAGTAATATCAGAGAGTGTACACCTTTCTGTGACATTTGGAGTAATGTCCCTGGATAGTACGAATAGTATCACAGGGTGTACATCCCTTGTGACCTGAGGAGTAACCTCTTTCTTGGATAATGCAAATAATATCACAAAATGTACAGCCCCTGTGGCATTAGGAGTAACATCCACCTAGGATATTAGGAATAATATCACAGGAAGTATACCCCGTGTGACAGTAGGAGTAACCTCCCTCTAGGATATAATGAACAAATACAGAGGATGCACACGTATTGTGACATTAGCAGTAACATCCATTTAGGATATTATGAAAATTATCACATTGTGAACACCCCCTGTGATATTAGGATAACATCCTCCTACAATATTGGGAACAATATCACACGGTGTACATTCCTGGTGGCAATAGAGGTAACATTTCTTTAAGATATTATGAATAATATTACAAGATGTACAGCCCGTGATATTAGGAGTAACATTTCCATAAAATAGTACAAATAATATCACAGTGTGTACACCACGGGTGAACATTAGGAATACAAAATTATTAGGAATAACTTCACAGGGTGTACATCCTCTGTGACATTGGGAGTACCATCTTTCTAAAATATTACGAATAATATCACAAAAGGTACACTCCCTGTGACATTAGAAGTAACATCCACCTAGGATATTATGAATAATATCACAGGGAGTACACCCCCTGTGGACATAAAGAAGTAACATCACCCGAGGATATAAGAAATAATAGGTTGTGTACATGCATGGTGACATTAGTAGTGACATCCTTTTAGGATATTATGAATTATCAGAGTGTGAACACCTTCTGTGACATTAGGAGTAACATCATCCCACAATATTGGGAATAATACCACACGGTATACACCGCCTGTGACATCAGTGGTAACATTTCTTTAGGATATTACAAATAATAATGACAGAGTGTACAGCCCCTGTGATATTAGGAGTGACATATCCAAAAAACCTTTCAAATAATATCACTGTTTGTACACCTTGTGTGACATTAGGAGTAACATCCCCCGAAAATATTATGCATAACTTCACAGATTGTACACCCTCTGTGATATTAGGAGTTAACGTCTTCCTAGAATGTGAAGAATAACATCACAGGATGTACACCCCCTTGACGTGAGGAGTAACATCACTCTAGGATATGATGAATAATATAACAAAGTGCACACAATTTGTATGGTAGGAGTAACATCCCCTGGGATACTAGCACACCCCCTGTGACAATAGGAGTAACATCCCCTTAGGATATTACAAATATTATCACAAGGTTTACATGCATTGTGACATTAGTAACAATATCCAGCTAGTATATTGTGAATAATATCACAGGGTGTACACATTTGCGACGTTAGGAGTAACATCCCCCTAGAATATTACGAATAATATCAGAGGGTGTACACACCCTGTGGCTTTAGGAAAATCATTCCCTGGATCACCACGAATAATGTCACAGGATGTTAAAACCCCTGTGCCAATAGGAGTAATATACTTCTAGGATATGACGAATAATATCACAGTGTGTACACCCGCTGTGACATTAAGAGTCATTTTTCCTAAAGTATTATGAGAAGTATCACAGGGTGTACACACATAGAGAACACCTGCTGTGATATTAAAAAGTTATACCTCCCTGGGATATTGTGAATAACATCACAGGTTGTACATCATGTGTGTACACCCACTGTGATTTTTAAAGTAATATCTCCTTAGGATATTACAAATAGTATCAATAGGTGTACACACCCTATGACATTAAGACAACACCCCTTTAGGGTACTCCAAATATATCCCATGGTGTAGACCCCATGTGACATTAGGAGTATCATCTTGCTTGGATATTACGAATGAGATCATAGGGTTGACACCTCATGTGATTTTAAAAGTAAAATCCCCCGGAATTACTAATAATAACACAGGGTGTACACCCTTGTGATGTTAGGAGTAACATCCTCCCAGGATATTACGAATAATATTCAGAAGGTGTACACACAGAAGGTCACATTAGTAGTAATATCCCACTTGTATAGTGTGAATAATATCGCAGGGTATACACACATGTGACATTAGGAGTAACATCCCCCTGGAATATTGCGAATAATATCGCTGTGTTTACACCTGCTGGGACATTAGGGGTATCATCCCGCTAAAATATTACGTAAATATTTATAAAATTATGCATCTCCTTAAGGTATTATGAATAATATCACAGGATGTGTACACACGTGGCATATACCCCAGGTGATGTTAGGAGTTACATCCTTCTAGTATGTTAGGAATAATACCACAAGGTGTTCACACATAGTTAACAGCAAATGTAATATTAGGATTAACATCCCTCGAGAATATTTCAAAGAACATCACAGGGGCTGTGCACACATGATGTACATGCCCTTTGACATTACGAGTACATTTCCCTGACACATTTCAAGTAATATCACAGTGTTTACACCTTATGTGACATTTGGAGTAACGTCCCCCATGATAGTACGAATAATATAACAGGGTGTACATCCCCTGTGACCTGAGGAGTAATATTTTCTAGAATACTATGAAGAATATCACAATATGTGTACACCCCCTGTGTCATTAAAAGTAAAATTCCCCTAGGATATTATGAAAAATAACGCAGGAAGTACACCCCGTGTGACATTAGAAATTATCCCCTGAGGATAAAGCGAATAAAGTCAGAGAATGTACATGCGTTGGGACATCAGTAATAACATCTCTTTCAGATAATACGAATAATATCAAAGGGTGTACACGCATTGTGAAATTAGTAGTGAACTCCCGCTAGTATATTGCAAATTTTATGACAGGGTGTATATGCGCTGTGACATTCATAGTAACGTTTCCTAGAATATTACAAAGAATATTAAAGGGTGTACAGGACCTGTGATTTACGAGTAATTTCCATAGAATATTACACTGTGTGTACGCCCCATGTGACATTAGGAGTAACATCCCACGAAACCATAACGAATAATTTCACAAGGTGTACACCCTCTGCGACATTAAAGGTAATTTCCCTAGAATATTATGATAATAACAACAGAGTGTACACCCCCTGTGATATAGGGAGTAACATCTTATAAAGATAATACGAGTAATTTGATAAGGTGGACAAACCCTGTGACATAAGGAGTAAAATCCCTCTAGGACATTACGAAATATCAAGGAACACACGCCGTGTGACAATAAAAGTAACCTCCCCTTAGGATATTACGAATAATACCACAAGGTGTACACACACTGTGACATTATTATTAATGTCCCGCTAGGATATTGTGAATAATATCACGGTGTGTACAGTCCTGTGACATCAGGATGAACATTCCCCTACAATATTACGAATATAGCAGGGTGTACACCCCTGTGATTTTGGTAGGGCC
>NW_022096093.1:0-29257 GCF_006542625.1 Nomascus leucogenys
TTATGTGAAGATATTTCTTTTTCAATTTAGGCCTCAAAGCACTCCAAATCTCCACTTGCATATTCTACAAAAAGAGTGTTTCAAAATTGCACAGTGAAAATAAGGTTGAACTCTGTGACGTTAATGCACACATCACAAAGAAATTTGATTGCTTCTGTCTAGTTTTTATATAAAGATATTTTCCATTACAAGATAGGCCTCAAAACACTCCCAATGTCCCCTTTCAGATCCTACAAAAAGAGTGTTTCAAAGCTGTTCTATCAAAGTAAATTCAACTCTGAGATGAATGCACACATCACAAAGAAGTTTGTCAGAATACTTCTGTGTAGTTTTTATGTGAAGATATTTCTTTCTGCACCATAGTCCTCAAAGCGCTCCAAATGTCCACTTGCATATTCTACAAAAAGAGTGTTTAAAAACTGCTCAATCAAATGCAAGGTTCAACTCTGTGACGTTAATGCACACATCACAAAAAGTTTGTTAGAATGCTTCTGTCTAGTTTTATATAAGATATTTCCCTTTCCAACATGGCCCTCAAAAAAGCTGCAAATGTCCCTTGTAGATACACAAAAAGAGTTCAAAACTGCTCTATCAAAAGTAAAGTTCCCTTGTGAGAACACTGCATGTATCACAAGGCATTTCTAGAATGCTTCTGTCTATTTTTTTATATGAAGACTATTCCATTTTTTAAGTTAGGCTCAAAACGGCTCCAAATTTTCCTTGCATATACTACAGAAGAGAGGTTCACAAATGCTCTATTAAATGTGAAAGTTCAATCTGTTCAGATGAATTGACGTATCACATGCAGTTTGTCAGAATGCTTTGTCTCATTTTATTATGAAGATATCAGCTTTCCACCACAGCTCAAAACGCTTCCAAATCTCCACTTGCTGAATCTACAAATCGAGTGTTTCCAAATTGTGCTATCAAAAGTAAGGTCAACTCTGTGAGATGAATGACACATCACAAAATATTTGTCAGAATGCTTCTGTCTAGTTTTATGTGAAGATACTACCTTTCCACTGTAGCCTCAGGCGCTCCAAATGTCCAACTGTAGACTCTACAAAAGAATGTTTCAAAGCTTCCCTATCAAAAGTAAGTTCAAACTCTGTGAGATGAATGCACCACATCACAAAGAAATTTGTCAAATGTTTCTTTCTATTTTTATGTGAAGATGTTTCCTTTCCACATAGCCTCCAGGCCCTCCAAATGTCCCACTTGCAGATTCTTAAAAGAGTGTTTCAAAACTGCTCTATCAAAAGTAGTTCAACTCGGTGAGAGAATGCACACATCATAAAAAGTTTGTCAGAATGCTTCTGTCTAGCTTTGTTAGGAAGATATTTCCCTTTCCAAAGATAGCTCAAACTGCTCTAATGTCCCCTTGCAGATACTACAAAAAGTGAGTTCAAAATGCTCTATCAAAAGTAAAGTTCAACTCCTTGAGAGATGCACGTGTCACAAAGGCATTTGTTACAATGCTTCTGTCTAGTTTATGTGAAGATATTTCCTTTTCCACCATTGGCCTCAAAGTGCTCCGACTGTTCCAGCGCAGATTCTACAAAAAGAGTGTTTCTAAACTACTCTAGCAAAAGTAAGGTTCAACTGTGTAGATGATGCACACGTCACAAAATTTTGTCGGAATGCTTCTGTCTAGTTTTTATGTGAAGATATCCCTTTCCACCATAGCCTCAAACTGCTCCAAATGTCCACTTGCAGACACTACAAAAAAGAGTTTCAAAGATGCTCTATAAAAGTAAACTTCAACACTTGGAGATGAATGCAACACATCACAAATAAGTTGACGAAATATTCTGTCTGGCTTCTTGTGATGATATTTATTTTTCCACCATAGTCCTTCAAAGACCTAAATTTCCACTACCAGATTCTACAAAAAATAGTTTTTCAAAACTGCTCAATCATAAGTAAGGTTCAAACTCTGTGACATTAATGCACAAATCACAGAGAAGTTTGTCACAATGCTTCTATCTAGTTTTATATGAAGATATTTCCCTTTCCAAGACAGGCCTCAAAGAGATCAAAATGTTCCCTGCAGATAATACAAAAAGAGAGTTTCAAAGCTGTCTTTCAAAAAGTAAAGTTCCACTCTGTGAAAGAATGCATGTATCAAAAATGCGTTTGTTAGAATGCTTATGTCTAGTTTTTATGTGAAGATATTATTTTTTAACCATAGGCCTCAAAGCGCTCCAAGTGTCCACGTGCAGATGCTACAAAAAGAGTGTTTCAAACTGCTCAATCAAAAAATAAGGTTCAAATCTGTGACTTTAATGCACACATCACTAAAAGTTTGTGAGAATGCTTCTGTTTAGTTTTTATATAAATGTATTTCCCTTTCAAGACAGGCTCCAAACCGCTCTAAATGTCGCCTTGCAGATGCTACAAAAACAGAGTTCAAAACTGCTCTGCTAAAGGAAAGTTCAACTCTGTGAGAAGAATGCACGTATCACAAAGGTATTATCAGAATTGTTCGTCTAGTTTTTATGTGAAGATATTTCCTTTTCACTGTAGGCCTCAAAGTGCTCCAAATGTCCACTTGCAGATTCTACAAAAAGATTGTTTCAAAGCTGCTCTATCAAAAGTAAGGTTCAACTCTGTGAGATGAATACACACATCACAAAGAAGTTAGTCAGAATGTTTCTGTCTAGTTTTTATGTAAAGATATTTCCTTTTCCACCGTAGGCCTCAAAGTGCTAAAAATGTCCACATGCAGATTCTACAAAAAGAGTGTTTCAAAGCTGTCTACCAAAAATAAGGTTCCACTCTGAGATGCATGCACACATCACAAAGGAGTTTGTCAGAATGCTTCTGTCTAGTTTTTATGAGCAGATATTTCCTTTTCAACCCTAGGCCTCAAACCACTCCAAATGTCACTGCAGATTCTAAACAAGCGTGTTTCAAAGCTACTCTATCAAAATTAAAGTTCAAACTCTGTGAGATGAATGCACAAATCACAAAAATGTTTGTCAGAATGCTTCTGTGTAGTTTTTACGTGAAGATATTTCTTTTTCCTCCATAGTCCTCAAAGCACTCCAAAAGTCCACTTGCAGATTCTACAAAAAGAGTGTTTCAAAGCTACTCTATCAAAAGTAAGGTTAAACTCTGTGTGATGAATGCACATATCACAAAGTAATTTGTCAGAAAACTTCTGTGTAATTTTTAAGTGAAGGTGTTTCTTTTCCACCATGAGCCTCAATGTGCTTCCAACTGTCCACTTGCAGATTCTACAAAAAGAATGTCTCCATATGGCTCAATCAAAAGTAAGTTTCAAATCTGTGACATTAATGCACACATCATGAAGAAGCTTGTCAGAATGCTTCTGTCTAGTTTTATATGAAGATATTTCCCTTTCCAAGATAGGCTTCAAAATGCTCCAAATGTCCCCTGCAGATAATACAAAAAGTGAGTTTCAAAACAGCTCTATCAAAAGTAAAGCTCAACTATGTTGAGAAGAATGCACATATCACAAAGGCGTTTGTCAGCATGCTTCTGTCTAGTCTTTGGTGAAGATATTTATTTTTCCACCATAGTCCTCAAAGCACTCTTAAAGTCCAGTTGCAGATTCTACAAAAGAGTGTTTCAAACTGCTCTATCAAAAGTAAGGTAAAACTCGGTGAGATGAATGCACACTTCACAAAGAAGTTGTCAGAATATTTCTGTGTAATTTTTATGTGAAGGTGTTTCTTTTTCCACCATAAGCCTCAAAGAGCTCCAAATGTCCAAATGCAGATTCTACAAAAAAGAGTGTTTCAAAGCTCTCTATCAAAGGTAAGGTTCAACTCTGTGAGACAAATGCAGACATTACAAGAAGTTTGTCAGAATGCTTCTGTCTAGTTTTTAAAGTGAAGATACTTACTTTTCCACCATAGGCCTCAAACTGCTCCAAATGTCCAAGGGCAGATTCTCCAAAAAGAGAGTTTCAAACTGCTCTATGAAAAGTAAGGTTCAACTCTGTGAGATGAATGCACACATCACAAGTAGTTTGTCAGAATACTTCTGTGTAGTTTTTATGTGAAGATATTACTTTTTTCCACCATAGGCCTGAAAGCACTCCCAATGTCCACTTGCATATTCTACAAAAAGAGTGTTTCAAAATTGCTCAATCAAAAGCATGGTTTAACTCTGTGACATTAATGCAAACATCACAAAGATGTTTGTCAGAATGCTTCTGTCTAGTTTTATATGAAAATATTTCCCTTTTCAAGACAGGCCTCACAACGCTCCAAAATGCCCCCTTGCAGATACTAAAAAATGGGAGTTTCAAACTGCTGTATGAAAAGTTGAACTCCTTGAAAGAATGCACGCATCACAAAGGCATTTGTCAGAATTCTTCCGTCTAGTTTTTATGTGAAGATATTTCCTTTTCCAGCACAGACCTCAAAGCGCTCAAAAATGTCCAATTGCAGATTCTACAAAAAGAGTGTTTCAAAGCCACTCTATCAAAGTAAGTTTCAAGTCTGTGAGATGGATGCACACATCTCAGAGAAGTTTGTCAGAATACTTCTGTGTAATTTTTATGTGAACGTATAACTTTTTCCACCATAGGGGCTCCAAATATACACTTGCAGATTCTACAAAAAGAGTGTTTCAAAACTTCTCAATCAAAAGTAAGGTTCAACTTTGTGACATTAATGCACACATCACAAAGAAGTTTGTCAGAATGCTTCTGTCTAGTTTTTATGTGAAGATATTTCCTTTTCCACCACAGGCCTCAAATCACTCCAAATGTCCACTTGTAGTTTCTACCAAAAGAGTGTTTCAAACCTCTCTATCAAAAGTAAGGTTCACCTCTGTGAATGAATGCACACATCACAAAATGTTTGTCAGAATACATCTGTGTAGTTTTTATGAGACGATATTTCTTTTTCCACCATACGCCTCAAAGCACTCCAAATGTCCAATTGCATATTCTAAAAAAAGTGTGTTTCAAAACTGCTCAATCAAAAGTAAGGTTCAACTCTGTGACAGTAATGCAAACATCACAAAGAAGTTTGTCAGATGTTTCTGTCTAGTTTTTATGTGAAAATATTTCCCTTTTCAAGACAGCCCTCAAAACGCTCCAAATGTCCCCATGCAGATATTACAAAAAGAGAGTTTCAAAAACTGCTGTATCAAAAGTAAAATTCAGCTCTCTGAGAATAATGCACGTATCAAAAAGGCGTTTGTTAGAATGCTTCTGTCTAGTTTTTATGTGAAGATATTTCCTTTTTCACCGTAGGCCTTAAAGTGCTCCAAATGTCCAACTGCAGATTCTACAAAAAGAGTGCTTCAAAACCACTCTATCAAAATGTTCAAGATGGTGAGATGAATGCACACATCACAAAGAAGTTTGTCAGAATGCTTCTGTCTAGTTTTATATGAAGATATTTCCCTTTCCAAGATAGGCCTCAAAATGCTCCACATGTTCCCTTGTAGATAATACAAAAAGTGAGTTTCAAAACTGCTCTATCAAAATAAAGCTCAACTCTGTGAGAAGAATGCACGTATCACAAAGGCGTTGTCAGAATGCTTCTGTCTAGTCTTTTTGTGAAGATATTTCCTTTTCCAACTTATTCCTCAAAGCCCTCCAAATGTCCAAATGCAGATTCTATAAAAGAGTTTCAAAGCTGCTCTATCAAAAGAAAGGTTCAACTCTGAGATGAATACACACATCACAAAGAAGATTGTCAGAATACTTCTTGAAATTTTTATGTGAAGGTGTTTCTTTTTCCACCATAAGTCTGAAAGTGCTCCAAATGTCCACTTGAAGATTCTACAAAAAGAGTGTTTCAATACTGCTCAATCAAAAGTAAGTTTTAAATCCGTGACATTAATACACACATCATAAAGAAGTTTGTCAGAATGCTTCTGTCCAGTTTTTATATGAAGATATTTCCCTTTCCAAGATAGGCCAGAAAACGCTCCAAATGTCCCCTTGCAGATAATACAAAAAGAGAATTTCAAAACTGCTCTATCAAAAGAAAAGCTCAACTCTGTGAGAAGAATGCACCTATCACAGAGGCGTTTGTCAGAATGCTTCTGTCTAGTCTTTTTGTGAAGATATTTCATTTTCCACAGTATGCCTCAAAGGGCTCCAAATGTCCAGATGCAGATTCTACAAAAAGAGTGTTTCAAAGCTGCTCTATCCATGGTAAACTTCAACTCTGTGAGACGAATGCAGACATCACAAAGAAGTTTGTCAGAATGCTTCTGTCTAGTTTTAAAGTGAAGATATTTTCTTTTCCACCATAGGCCTCAAATCGCTCCAAAGGTCCACATGCAGATACTACAAAAAGAGTGTTTCAAAGCTGCTCTGTCCATGGTAAACTTCAACTCTGTGAGACGAATGCAGACATCACAAAGAAGTTTGTCAGAATGCTTCTGTCTAGTTTTAAAGTGAAGATATTTTCTTTTCCACCATAGGCCTCAAATCGCTCCAAAAGTCCACTTGCAGATTCTACAAAAAGAGTGTTTCAAACCTGCTCTATCAAAAGTAAAGTTCAACTCAGTGAGATGAATGCACAAATCACAAAGAAGTTTGTCAGAAAACTTCTGCATAATTTTTATGTGAAGGTGTTTCTTTTTCCACCATAGTCCTCAAAGCGCTAAAATGTCCACTTGCAGATGCTACAAAAAGAGTGTTTCAAAGCTGCTCCATCAAAAGTAAGGTAAAACTCTGTGAGATGAATGCACATATCACAAAGAAGTTTGTCAGAATCCTTCTGTCTAGTTTTTATATGAAGATATTTCCCTTTCCAAGATAGGCCACAAAACTCTCCAAATGTCCCCTTGCAGATAATACAGAAAGAGAGTTTCAAAACTGCTCTATCAGAAGAAAAGTTCAACTCTGTTAGAAGATTGCAGGTATCACAAAGGCATTGGTCAGAATTCTTCTGTGTAGTTTCTATGTGTAGATATTTCCTTTTCCACCATAGGCCTCAAACCACTCCAAATGTCCACTTGCAGATTCAACAAAGAGTGTTTTAAAGCTGCTCTATGAAAAGTAAAGTTCAACTCTGTGAGATGAATGCACACACATCAAAGTAGTTTGTCAGAATACTTCTGTGTAGTTTTTATGTGAAGGTATTACTTTTTCCAATTTAGGCCTCAAAGCCCTCAAAATCTCCACTTGCATATTCCACAAAAAGAGTGTTTCAAAACTGCTCAATCAAAAGTAAGGTTCAACTCTGTCACAGTAATGCAAACATCACAAAGAAGTTTGTCAGAATGCTTCTGTCTAGTTTTTATATGAAGATATTTCCCTTTCAAAGACAGGCCTCAAAACGCTCCAAATGTTCCCTTGCAGACACTACAAAAAGAGAGTTTCAAAACTGCTCTATCAAAAGCAAAGTTCAACTCTTTGAGAAGAATGCACGTATCACAAAGCATTTGTCTGAATGCTTCTGTCTAGTTTTCATGTGAAGATATTTCCTTTTGCACCATATGCCTCAATCTGCTCAAAATATCTCATTGCAGATTCTACAAAAAGAGTATTTCAAAGCCGCTCTATGAAAAGTAGCTTTCAACTCTGTGAGATGAATGCACACATCACAAAGGAGTTTGTCAGAATCCTTTTATCTACTTTATATGTGAAGATATTTCCTTTTCCACCATAGGCATGAAAGCGTTCCAAATGTCCACTTGCAGATTCTACAAAAAGAGTGTTTCAAAGCTGCTCTATCAAAAGTAAAGTTCAACTCTGTGAGATGAATGCACAAATCACAAAGAAGTTTGTCAGAATATTTCTGTGTGGTTTTTAGTGAAGATATTTTATTTCCACCATAGTCCTCAAAGCGCTACAAATGTCCACTTGCAGATTCTACAAAAAGAGTGTTTCAACCGTGCTCTATCAACAGTAAGGTTAAACTCTCTGAGATGAATGCATACATCACCAAGAAGTTTGTCAAAATACTTCTGTGCAGTTTTTATATGAAGATATTTCCCTTTCCAAGACATGCCACAAAGAGATCCAAATGTCCCCTTGCAGATACTACAAAGAGAGAGTTTCAAAACTGCTCTATCAAAATTAAAGTTCAACTCTGTGAGAAGAAGGCCCGTATCACAAAGCTGTTTGTTAAAATGCTTCTGTTTAGTTTTTATGTGAAGATATTTCTTTTTCCACCATAGGCCTCAAACCGCTCAAAATGTCCACTTGCAGACACTACAAAAGAGTGTTTCAAAGGTGCTCTATCAAAAGTCAAGTTTAACCCTGTGAGATGAATGCACGTATCACAAACAAGTTTGTCAGAATGCTTCTGTCTCTTTTTTATATGAAGATATTTCCTTTTCCACCATAGGACTCAAAGCGCTCCCAATTTGCAATTGCAGAATCTACATAAAGAGTGTTTCAAAACTCCTCAATCAAATGTAAAGTTCAACGCTGTGAGAACATTGCACGTATCACAAAGTCGTTTGTCAGAATGCTTCTGTCTAGTTTTTATATGAAGATATTTCTCTTTCCAAGTTAGGACTCAAACCACTCCATTGTCCCCTTGCATGTACTACAAAAAGAGAGTTTCAAAAGTTCTCTATCAAAAGTAAAGGTCAAATCTGTGAGATGAATGCACGCATCACAAAGCAGTTTGTCAGAATGCTTCTGTCTCGTTTTTATTTGAAGATATTTCCTTTTCCACCGTAGGCCTCGAAGCGCTCCAAATCTCCTCTTGCAGAATCTACAACTAGAGTGTTTCAAAACTGCTCTAACAAAAGCAAGGTTCAACTCTGTGAGATGAATGCAGACATCACAAAGAAGTTTGTCAGAATGCTTCTGTCTAGTTTTTATGTGAAGATATTTCCTTTTCCACCACAGGCCTCAAATCACTCCAAATGTCCACTTGTAGTTTCTACCAAAAGAGTGTTTCAAACCTCCTCTATCAAAAGTAAGGTTCACCTCTGTGAGATGAATGCACACATCACAAAATGTTTGTCAGAATACATCTGTGTAGTTTTTATGAGACGATATTTCTTTTTCCACCATACGCCTCAAAGCACTCCAAATGTCCAATTGCATATTCTAAAAAAAGTGTGTTTCAAAACTGCTCAATCAAAAGTAAGGTTCAAATCTGTGACAGTAATGCAAACATCACAAAGAAGTTTGTCAGAATGTTTCTGTCTAGTTTTTATGTGAAAATATTTCCCTTTTCAAGACAGCCCTCAAAACGCTCCAAATGTCCCCATGCAGATATTACAAAAAGAGAGTTTCAAAACTGCTGTATCAAAAGTAAAATTCAGCTCTCTGAGAATAATGCACGTATCAAAAAGGCGTTTGTTAGAATGCTTCTGTCTAGTTTTTATGTGAAGATATTTCCTTTTTCACCGTAGGCCTTAAAGTGCTCCAAATGTCCAACTGCAGATTCTACAAAAAGAGTGCTTCAAAACCACTCTATCAAAATGTTCAAGATGGTGAGATGAATGCACACATCACAAGGAAGTTTGTCAGAATGCTTCTGTCTAGTTTTTATATGAAGATATTTCCCTTTCCAAGATAGGCCTCAAAATGCTCCAATGTTCCCTTGTAGATAATACAAAAAGTGAGTTTCAAAACTGCTCTATCAAAATAAAGCTCAACTCTGTGAGAAGAATGCACGTATCACAAAGGCGTTTGTCAGAATGCTTCTGTCTAGTCTTTTTGTGAAGATATTTCCTTTTCCAACTTATTCCTCAAAGCCCTCCAAATGTCCAAATGCAGATTCTATAAAAAGAGTTTCAAAGCTGCTCTATCAAAAGAAAGGTTCAACTCTGAGATGAATACACACATCACAAAGAAGATTGTCAGAATACTTCTTGAAATTTTTATGTGAAGGTGTTTCTTTTTCCACCATAAGTCTGAAAGTGCTCCAAATGTCCACTTGAAGATTCTACAAAAAGAGTGTTTCAATACTGCTCAATCAAAAGTAAGTTTTAAATCCGTGACATTAATACACACATCATAAAGAAGTTTGTCAGAATGCTTCTGTCCAGTTTTTATATGAAGATATTTCCCTTTCCAAGATAGGCCAGAAAACGCTCCAAATGTCCCCTTGCAGATAATACAAAAAGAGAATTTCAAAACTGCTCTATCAAAAGAAAAGCTCAACTCTGTGAGAAGAATGCACCTATCACAGAGGCGTTTGTCAGAATGCTTCTGTCTAGTCTTTTTGTGAAGATATTTCATTTTCCACAGTATGCCTCAAAGGGCTCCAAATGTCCAAATGCAGATTCTACAAAAAGAGTGTTTCAAAGCTGCTCTATCCATGGTAAACTTCAACTCTGTGAGACGAATGCAGACATCACAAAGAAGTTTGTCAGAATGCTTCTGTCTAGTTTTAAAGTGAAGATATTTTCTTTTCCACCATAGGCCTCAAATCGCTCCAAAGGTCCACTTGCAGATTCTACAAAAAAAGTGTTTCAAACCTGCTCTATCAAAAGTAAAGTTCAACTCAGTGAGATGAATGCACAAATCACAAAGAAGTTTGTCAGAAAACTTCTGCATAATTTTTATGTGAAGGTGTTTCTTTTTCCACCATAGTCCTCAAAGCGCTAAAATGTCCACTTGCAGATGCTACAAAAAGAGTGTTTCAAAGCTGCTCCATCAAAAGTAAGGTAAAACTCTGTGAGATGAATGCACATATCACAAAAAAGTTTGTCAGAATCCTTCTGTCTAGTTTTTATATGAAGATATTTCCCTTTCCAAGATAGGCCACAAAACTCTCCAAATGTCCCCTTGCAGATAATACAGAAAGAGAGTTTCAAAACTGCTCTATCAGAAGAAAAGTTCAACTCTGTTAGAAGATTGCAGGTATCACAAAGGCATTGGTCAGAATTCTTCTGTGTAGTTTCTATGTGTAGATATTTCCTTTTCCACCATAGGCCTCAAACCACTCCAAATGTCCACTTGCAGATTCAACAAAGAGTGTTTTAAAGCTGCTCTATGAAAAGTAAAGTTCAACTCTGTGAGATGAATGCACACACATCAAAGTAGTTTGTCAGAATACTTCTGTGTAGTTTTTATGTGAAGGTATTACTTTTTCCAATTTAGGCCTCAAAGCCCTCAAAATCTCCACTTGCATATTCCACAAAAAGAGTGTTTCAAAACTGCTCAATCAAAAGTAAGGTTCAACTCTGTCACAGTAATGCAAACATCACAAAGAAGTTTGTCAGAATGCTTCTGTCTAGTTTTTATATGAAGATATTTCCCTTTCAAAGACAGGCCTCAAAACGCTCCAAATGTTCCCTTGCAGATACTACAAAAAGAGAGTTTCAAAACTGCTCTATCAAAAGCAAAGTTCAACTCTTTGAGAAGAATGCACGTATCACAAAGCATTTGTCTGAATGCTTCTGTCTAGTTTTCATGTGAAGATATTTCCTTTTGCACCATATGCCTCAATCTGCTCAAAATATCTCATTGCAGATTCTACAAAAAGAGTATTTCAAAGCCGCTCTATGAAAAGTAGCTTTCAACTCTGTGAGATGAATGCACACATCACAAAGGAGTTTGTCAGAATCCTTTTATCTACTTTATATGTGAAGATATTTCCTTTTCCACCATAGGCATGAAAGCGTTCCAAATGTCCACTTGCAGATTCTACAAAAAGAGTGTTTCAAAGCTGCTCTATCAAAAGTAAAGTTCAACTCTGTGAGATGAATGCACAAATCACAAAGAAGTTTGTCAGAATATTTCTGTGTGGTTTTTAGTGAAGATATTTTTATTTCCACCATAGTCCTCAAAGCGCTACAAATGTCCACTTGCAGATTCTACAAAAAGAGTGTTTCAACCGTGCTCTATCAACAGTAAGGTTAAACTCTCTGAGATGAATGCATACATCACCAAGAAGTTTGTCAAAATACTTCTGTGCAGTTTTTATATGAAGATATTTCCCTTTCCAAGACATGCCACAAAGAGATCCAAATGTCCCCTTGCAGATACTACAAAGAGAGAGTTTCAAAACTGCTCTATCAAAATTAAAGTTCAACTCTGTGAGAAGAAGGCCCGTATCACAAAGCTGTTTGTTAAAATGCTTCTGTCTAGTTTTTATGTGAAGATATTTCCTTTTCCACCATAGGCCTCAAACCGCTCAAAATGTCCACTTGCAGACACTACAAAAGAGTGTTTCAAAGGTGCTCTATCAAAAGTCAAGTTTAACCCTGTGAGATGAATGCACGTATCACAAACAAGTTTGTCAGAATGCTTCTGTCTCTTTTTTATATGAAGATATTTCCTTTTCCACCATAGGACTCAAAGCGCTCCCAATTTGCAATTGCAGAATCTACATAAAGAGTGTTTCAAAACTCCTCAATCAAATGTAAAGTTCAACGCTGTGAGAACATTGCACGTATCACAAAGTCGTTTGTCAGAATGCTTCTGTCTAGTTTTTATATGAAGATATTTCTCTTTCCAAGTTAGGACTCAAACCACTCCATTGTCCCCTTGCATGTACTACAAAAAGAGAGTTTCAAAAGTTCTCTATCAAAAGTAAAGGTCAAATCTGTGAGATGAATGCACGCATCACAAAGCAGTTTGTCAGAATGCTTCTGTCTCGTTTTTATTTGAAGATATTTCCTTTTCCACCGTAGGCCTCGAAGCGCTCCAAATCTCCTCTTGCAGAATCTACAACTAGAGTGTTTCAAAACTGCTCTAACAAAAGCAAGGTTCAACTCTGTGAGATGAATGCAGACATCACAAAGAAGTTTGTCAGAATGCTTCTGTCTAGTTTTTATGTGAAGATATTTCCTTTTCCACCACAGGCCTCAAATCACTCCAAATGTCCACTTGTAGTTTCTACCAAAAGAGTGTTTCAAACCTCCTCTATCAAAAGTAAGGTTCACCTCTGTGAGATGAATGCACACATCACAAAATGTTTGTCAGAATACATCTGTGTAGTTTTTATGAGACGATATTTCTTTTTCCACCATACGCCTCAAAGCACTCCAAATGTCCAATTGCATATTCTAAAAAAAGTGTGTTTCAAAACTGCTCAATCAAAAGTAAGGTTCAAATCTGTGACAGTAATGCAAACATCACAAAGAAGTTTGTCAGAATGTTTCTGTCTAGTTTTTATGTGAAAATATTTCCCTTTTCAAGACAGCCCTCAAAACGCTCCAAATGTCCCCATGCAGATATTACAAAAAGAGAGTTTCAAAACTGCTGTATCAAAAGTAAAATTCAGCTCTCTGAGAATAATGCACGTATCAAAAAGGCGTTTGTTAGAATGCTTCTGTCTAGTTTTTATGTGAAGATATTTCCTTTTTCACCGTAGGCCTTAAAGTGCTCCAAATGTCCAACTGCAGATTCTACAAAAGAGTGCTTCAAAACCACTCTATCAAAATGTTCAAGATGGTGAGATGAATGCAAACATCACAAAGAAGTTTGTCAGAATGCTTCTGTCTAGTTTTTATATGAAGATATTTCCCTTTCCAAGATAGGCCTCAAAATGCTCCACATGTTCCCTTGTAGATAATACAAAAAGTGAGTTTCAAAACTGCTCTATCAAAATAAAGCTCAACTCTGTGAGAAGAATGCACGTATCACAAAGGCGTTTGTCAGAATGCTTCTGTCTAGTCTTTTTGTGAAGATATTTCCTTTTCCAACTTATTCCTCAAAGCCCTCCAAATGTCCAAATGCAGATTCTATAAAAAGAGTTTCAAAGCTGCTCTATCAAAAGAAAGGTTCAACTCTGAGATGAATACACACATCACAAAGAAGATTGTCAGAATACTTCTTGAAATTTTTATGTGAAGGTGTTTCTTTTTCCACCATAAGTCTGAAAGTGCTCCAAATGTCCACTTGAAGATTCTACAAAAAGAGTGTTTCAATACTGCTCAATCAAAAGTAAGTTTTAAATCCGTGACATTAATACACACATCATAAAGAAGTTTGTCAGAATGCTTCTGTCCAGTTTTTATATGAAGATATTTCCCTTTCCAAGATAGGCCAGAAAACGCTCCAAATGTCCCCTTGCAGATAATACAAAAAGAGAATTTCAAAACTGCTCTATCAAAAGAAAAGCTCAACTCTGTGAGAAGAATGCACCTATCACAGAGGCGTTTGTCAGAATGCTTCTGTCTAGTCTTTTTGTGAAGATATTTCATTTTCCACAGTATGCCTCAAAGGGCTCCAAATGTCCAAATGCAGATTCTACAAAAAGAGTGTTTCAAAGCTGCTCTATCCATGGTAAACTTCAACTCTGTGAGACGAATGCAGACATCACAAAGAAGTTTGTCAGAATGCTTCTGTCTAGTTTTAAAGTGAAGATATTTTCTTTTCCACCATAGGCCTCAAATCGCTCCAAAGGTCCACTTGCAGATTCTACAAAAAAAGTGTTTCAAACCTGCTCTATCAAAAGTAAAGTTCAACTCAGTGAGATGAATGCACAAATCACAAAGAAGTTTGTCAGAAAACTTCTGCATAATTTTTATGTGAAGGTGTTTCTTTTTCCACCATAGTCCTCAAAGCGCTAAAATGTCCACTTGCAGATGCTACAAAAAGAGTGTTTCAAAGCTGCTCCATCAAAAGTAAGGTAAAACTCTGTGAGATGAATGCACATATCACAAAAAAGTTTGTCAGAATCCTTCTGTCTAGTTTTTATATGAAGATATTTCCCTTTCCAAGATAGGCCACAAAACTCTCCAAATGTCCCCTTGCAGATAATACAGAAAGAGAGTTTCAAAACTGCTCTATCAGAAGAAAAGTTCAACTCTGTTAGAAGATTGCAGGTATCACAAAGGCATTGGTCAGAATTCTTCTGTGTAGTTTCTATGTGTAGATATTTCCTTTTCCACCATAGGCCTCAAACCACTCCAAATGTCCACTTGCAGATTCAACAAAGAGTGTTTTAAAGCTGCTCTATGAAAAGTAAAGTTCAACTCTGTGAGATGAATGCACACACATCAAAGTAGTTTGTCAGAATACTTCTGTGTAGTTTTTATGTGAAGGTATTACTTTTTCCAATTTAGGCCTCAAAGCCCTCAAAATCTCCACTTGCATATTCCACAAAAAGAGTGTTTCAAAACTGCTCAATCAAAAGTAAGGTTCAACTCTGTCACAGTAATGCAAACATCACAAAGAAGTTTGTCAGAATGCTTCTGTCTAGTTTTTATATGAAGATATTTCCCTTTCAAAGACAGGCCTCAAAACGCTCCAAATGTTCCCTTGCAGATACTACAAAAAGAGAGTTTCAAAACTGCTCTATCAAAAGCAAAGTTCAACTCTTTGAGAAGAATGCACGTATCACAAAGCATTTGTCTGAATGCTTCTGTCTAGTTTTCATGTGAAGATATTTCCTTTTGCACCATATGCCTCAATCTGCTCAAAATATCTCATTGCAGATTCTACAAAAAGAGTATTTCAAAGCCGCTCTATGAAAAGTAGCTTTCAACTCTGTGAGATGAATGCACACATCACAAAGGAGTTTGTCAGAATCCTTTTATCTACTTTATATGTGAAGATATTTCCTTTTCCACCATAGGCATGAAAGCGTTCCAAATGTCCACTTGCAGATTCTACAAAAAGAGTGTTTCAAAGCTGCTCTATCAAAAGTAAAGTTCAACTCTGTGAGATGAATGCACAAATCACAAAGAAGTTTGTCAGAATATTTCTGTGTGGTTTTTAGTGAAGATATTTTTATTTCCACCATAGTCCTCAAAGCGCTACAAATGTCCACTTGCAGATTCTACAAAAAGAGTGTTTCAACCGTGCTCTATCAACAGTAAGGTTAAACTCTCTGAGATGAATGCATACATCACCAAGAAGTTTGTCAAAATACTTCTGTGCAGTTTTTATATGAAGATATTTCCCTTTCCAAGACATGCCACAAAGAGATCCAAATGTCCCCTTGCAGATACTACAAAGAGAGAGTTTCAAAACTGCTCTATCAAAATTAAAGTTCAACTCTGTGAGAAGAAGGCCCGTATCACAAAGCTGTTTGTTAAAATGCTTCTGTCTAGTTTTTATGTGAAGATATTTCCTTTTCCACCATAGGCCTCAAACCGCTCAAAATGTCCACTTGCAGACACTACAAAAGAGTGTTTCAAAGGTGCTCTATCAAAAGTCAAGTTTAACCCTGTGAGATGAATGCACGTATCACAAACAAGTTTGTCAGAATGCTTCTGTCTCTTTTTTATATGAAGATATTTCCTTTTCCACCATAGGACTCAAAGCGCTCCCAATTTGCAATTGCAGAATCTACATAAAGAGTGTTTCAAAACTCCTCAATCAAATGTAAAGTTCAACGCTGTGAGAACATTGCACGTATCACAAAGTCGTTTGTCAGAATGCTTCTGTCTAGTTTTTATATGAAGATATTTCTCTTTCCAAGTTAGGACTCAAACCACTCCATTGTCCCCTTGCATGTACTACAAAAAGAGAGTTTCAAAAGTTCTCTATCAAAAGTAAAGGTCAAATCTGTGAGATGAATGCACGCATCACAAAGCAGTTTGTCAGAATGCTTCTGTCTCGTTTTTATTTGAAGATATTTCCTTTTCCACCGTAGGCCTCGAAGCGCTCCAAATCTCCTCTTGCAGAATCTACAACTAGAGTGTTTCAAAACTGCTCTAACAAAAGCAAGGTTCAACTCTGTGAGATGAATGCAGACATCACAAAGAAGTTTGTCAGAATGCTTCTGTCTAGTTTTTATGTGAAGATATTTCCTTTTTTACCATAGGCCTCAAAGCGCTCCAAATGTCCACTTCGAGATTCCACAAAAAGAGTGTTTCAATACTGCTCAATCAAAAGAAATGTTCAACTATGTGAAGTAAATGCACACATCAGAAATAAGTTTTGCAGAATTCTTCTGTGTAATTTTTATGTGAAGATATTTCCTTTTTCACCGTAGGCCTCAAAGCACTCAAAGTGTCCATTGGCAGATTCCACAAAAAGAGTGTTTCAAACTGCTCAATCCAAAGAAAGTTTCAACTCTGTGAGATGAATGCACAGATCAGAGAGAAGTTTTGCAGAATGCTTCTGTGTAGTTTTTATGTGAAGATATTTCCATTTTCACCATTGGCCTCAAAGCACTCCAAATGTCCACATGCAGATTCTACAAAAAGAGGGTTTAAAATCTGCTCAATGAAAAGAAAGTTTAAACTCTTAGAGAGGAATGCACACATAACAAGGAAGTTTGTCAGAATGCTTCTGTGTAGTTTTTATGTGGAGATATTTCCCTTTTCACCCTAAGCCTCAAAGCGCTCCAAATGTCTGCTTACAGATCCCACAAAAAGAGTCTTTCAAAACTGCTCAATTGAAAGAAAGGTTAAAATCTGTGAGCTGAATGCACAGATTAACAAGAAGTTTCACAGAAGGCTTCTTTGTAGTTTTTAGGTGAGGAAATTTTCTTTTTCACCATAGGCCTCGAAGTGCTCCAAATGTCCACTTGTAGATTCTACAAAAAGAGTGTTTCAAAACTGCTCAATCATAGAAAAGTTCAACTCTGAGATGAATGCACATATCAGAAAGAAGTTTTGCAGAATGTTTCTGTGTAGTTTTAATGTGAAGATATTTCCTTTTTCACCATAGTCCTCCAGGCGCTCCAAAAGTCCATTTGCAGATTCTGCAAAAAGAGTGTTTCAAAACTGCTCAATCAAAAGAAAGGTTCAACTCTGTGAGATGAATTCACAGATCAGAAAGAAGTTTCACAGAATGGTTCTGTGTAGTTTTTCTGTGAAGATACTTCCTTTTTCACCATAGGCCTCAAAGTGCTCCAAATGTCCACTTGCAGATTCTACAAAAAGAGTGTTTCAAAACTGCTCAATCAAAAGGAAGGTTAAACTCTGCGTGACAAATTCACACATAACAGGGAAGTTTGTCAGAATGCTTCTGTGTCGTTTTTATGTGGAGATATTTCCTTTTTCACCATAGGCCTCAAAGCGCTCCAAATGTCCACTTGCAGATTCCACAAAAGGAGTTTTTCAAAACTGCTCAATCAAAAGAAAGGTTCAACTCTGTGAGCTCAATGCACAGATCAGAAAGACGTTCCATATAGTTTTTATGTGACGATATTTTCTTTTTCTCCATAGTCCTCAAAGTGCTCCAAATGTCCACTTGGAGATTCCACAAAAAGAGTGTTTCAAAACTGCTCAATCAAAAGAAATGTTCAACTCTGTGAGGTGAATGCACACATCAGAAATCAGTTTTGCAGAATGCTTCTGTGTAATTTTTATGTGAAGATATTTCTTTTTTTCACCATAGACCACAAAGCGCTCCAGATGTCCACTTGCAGATCCTAAAAAAAGTGTGTTTCAAAACTGGTCAATCAAAAGAAAGCTTCAACTCTGTGAGACGAAAGCACAAAACAGGAAGAAGTTTCACAGAATGCTTCTGTGTAGTTTTTATATGAAGATATTTCCTTTTTCACCATAGGCCTCAAAGCGCTCCAAGTGTCCATTGGCAGATTCCACAAAAAGAGTGTTTCAAACTGCTCAACCCAAGGAAAGTTTCAACTCTGTGAGATGAATGCACAGATCAGAGAGAAGTTTTGCAGAACGCTTCTGCGTAGTTTTTATGTGAAGATATTTCCATTTTCACCATTGGCCTCAAAGACCTCCAGATGTCCACATGTAGATTCTACAAAAAGAGTGTTTAAAATCTGCTCAATGAAAAGGTTAAACTATTAGAGAGGAATGCACACATAGCAAGGAAGTTTGTCAGAATGCTTCTGTGTAGTTTTAATGTGCAGATAATTCCTTTTTCACCATAATCCTCAATGCTCTCCAAATGTCCACTTGCAGATTCTATAAAAAGAGTGTTTCAAACTGCTCATTCAAAAACAGGGTTCAACTCCATGAGATGAAAACACAGATCAGAAAGAAGATTTGCAGAATGCTTCTGTGTAGTTTTTATGTGAAGATATTGCCTTTTTCACCATGGGCCTCTTGGCGCTCCAAATGTCCACTTGTAGATTCTACAAAAAGAGGTTTCAAAACTGCTCAATCAAAAGAAAGTTAAAATCTCAGTGAGGAATGCACACATAACAAGGAAGTTTGTCAGAATGCTTCTATGTAGTTTTTATGTGGAGATATTTCCCTTTTCACCATAAGCCTCAAAGCTCTCAAGATGTCCACTTGCAGATTCCACAAAAAGAGTTTTTCAAAACTACTTAATCAAAAGAAAGGTTCAACTCTGTGAGATGAATGCACAGATCAGAAAGAAGTTTCACAGAATGCTTCTGAGTAGTTTTTATGTGAAGATATTTGCTTTTTCAACATAGGCCTCGAAGCACTCCAAAAGTCCACTTGCAGTTACTACAAAAAGAGTGATTCAAAACAGCTCAATAATAAGAAATGTTCAACTCTGAGAGGTGAATGCACAGATCAGAGAGAAGTTTTGTAGAATGCTCCTGTGTAATTTTTATGTGAATATATTTACCTTTTCACCATAGGCCTCAAAGTGCACCAAATGTCCACTTGCAGATTCCACAAAAAGTGTGTTTCAAAACTGCTCAATCAAAAGAAAGGTTCAACTCTGTGAGATGAAAGCACAGATCAGAAAGAAGTTTCGCAGAATGCTTCTGTGTAGTTTTTCTGTGAAGATATTTCCTTTTTCACCATAGGCCTCAAAGCTCTCAAGATGTCCACTTGCAGATTCTACAAAAAGAGTGTTTCAAAACTGCTCAATCAAAAGAAAGGTTAAACTCTGAGTGAGAAATGCACACATAACAAGGAAGTTTGTCAGAACACTTCCGTGTTCTTTTTATGTGGAGATATTTCCTTTTTCACCACTGTCCTCAAAGCGCTCCAAATGACCACTTGCAGATTCTATTAAAAGAGTGTTTCAAAACTGCTCAATCAAAGGAAGGTTCAACACTGTGAGATGAATGCACAGAACAGAAAAAAGTTTCCAAAATGCTTCTATGTATTTTTTTTTCTGAAGATATTTCCTTTTTCAACATAGGCCTTGAAGGGCTCCAAATGTCCACTTGCAGATTCTACAAAAAGAGTGTTTCAAAACTGCTCAAACAAAAGAGGTTTCAAATCTGTGAGGCGAATGCACAGATTAGAAAGAAGTTTCACAGAATGATTCTTTGTAGTTTTAATGTGAAGATATTACCTTTTCATCATAGGCCTCAAAGCCCTCAAAATGTCCACATGCAGGTTTTACAGAAAGAGTGATTCAAAACTGCTAAATCGAAAGAAAGGTTAAACTCTCAGTGACGAATGCAAACATAAAAAGGAAGTTTGTCAGAATGCTTCTGTGTAGTTCTAATATGCAGATAATTCCTTTTCCACCAAAGGCCTCAATGCACTCCAAATGTCCACTTATAGATTCAACAAAAAGAGTGTTTCCAACTGCACAATCAAATGCAAGGTTCAATTCTCTGAGATGAATGCACAGATCAGAAAGAAGTTTCACAGAAGGCTTTTGTGTAGTTTTTATGTGAAGATATTTCCTTTTTCACCATAGGCCTCAAAGCGCTCAAAATCTCCACTTGCAGATTCTACTAAAAGATTGTTTCAAAACTGCTCAATCAAAAGAAAAGTTAAACTCTGAATGAGGAATGCACACATTGAAAGGAAGTTTGTCAGAATGCTTCTATGTAGTTTTTATGTGGAGATATTTCCTTTTTCACCATAGGCCTCAAAGAGCTCCAAATGTCCACTTGCAGATTCTACAAAAATAGTGTTTCCATAAACTAGGACACGGGATTAATGTAAAAAAAAAAAAAACTGCTCAATCAAAAGAAAGGTTTAACTCTTTTAGCTGAATGCACAGATCAGAAAGAAGTTTCGCAGAATGCTTCTGTGTAGTTTTTATGTGAAGATATTTTCTTTTTCTCCATAAGCCTCGAAGTGCTCCAAATGTCCACTTGGAGATTCCACAAAAAGAGTGTTTCAAAGCTGTTCAATCAAAAGGAAGTTTCAACTCTGTGAGATGAATGCACAGATCAGAAAGAAGTTTTGCATGATACTTCTCTGTATTTTTTATGTGAAGATATTTCCTTTTTCACTATTGGCCTCAAATATCTCCAGATGTCCACATGCAGATTCTACAAAAAGAGTGTTTAAAATCTGCTCAATGAAAGAAAGTTTAAACTCTTAGAGAGAAATGGGCAGATAACAAGGAAGTTTGTCAGAATGCTTCTGTGTAGTTTTATGTGGAGATAGTTCCTTTTTCACCATAGGCCAGAAAGCGCTCCAAATGTCCACTTGCAGGTTCTATAAGCAGAGTGTGTCAAAACTGCACAATCAACAGAAAGTTTCAACTCTGTGAGATGAATGCATAGACGAGAAAGAAATTTTGCAGAATGCTTCTGTGTAGTTTTTATGTGGAGATATTTCCTTTTTCAAAAAATGCCTCAAAGCACTCCAAATGTCCACTTGCAGATTCTACAAAAAGAGTGTTTAAAAACAGCTCAACGAAAAGAAAGTTTCAACTCTGAGCTGAATGTACAGATAAGAAAGGAGTTTCTCAGAATGCTTCTGTGCAGCTTTTATGTGAAGATATTTTCTTTTCCACCATTGGCCTCGAAGAGCTCCAAATGACCACTTGAGATTCTGCAAAACGAGTGTTTCAAAACTGCTCAATCAAAAGAAAGGTTCAACTCTGTGAGCTGAATGCACAAATCAGAAAGAAATTTCGCAGAATGCTTCTGTGTAGTTTTTATGTGATGATATTTTCTTTTTCACCAAAGGACTCGAAGCACTCCAAATGTCCCCTTGCAGACACTACAGAAAGAGTGTTTGAAAACTGCTCAGTAAAAGGAAATGTTCAACTCTGTGAGGTGAAAGCACAGATTAGAGAGAGGTTTTTCAGAATGTTTCTGTGTAGTTTTTAGGTGAAGATATATCCTTTTTCACAATAGGCCACAAAGCACACCAAATGTCCACTTGCAGATTCTACAAAAAGTGTGTTTAAAAACTGCTCAATCAAAAGAAAGTTTCAACTCTGTGAGATGAAAGCACAGATCAGAGAGAAGTTTCACAGGATGCTTCTGTGTAGTTTTTCTGTGAAGATATTTCCTTTTTCACCATAGGCCTCAAAGCACTCCAAATGTCCACTTGCAAATTCTACAAAAAGAGTGTTTCAAAACTGCTCAATCAAAAGAAAGTTTAAACTCTGAGTGAGGAAGTCACACATAACAATGAAGTTTGTCGGAATTCTTCTGTGCAGTTTTTATGTGGAGATATTTCCTTTTTCACCATAGGCCTCAAAGCGCTCCAAATGTCCACTTGCAGATTCTATAAAAAGAGTGTTTCAAAACTGCTCAATCAAAAGAAAGGTTCAACTCTGTGAGATGAATGCACAGATCAGAAAGAAGTTTCACAGAATGCTTCTGTGTAGTTTTTATGTGGAGATATTTCCTTTTTCACCTTAGGCCTCAAATCAATCCAAATGACCACTTGAAGATTCTACAAAAAGAGTGCTTCAAAACTGCTCAATCAAAAGAAAGGTTAAACTCCGAGTGAGGAAGGCATACATAACAAGGAAGTTTTTCAGAATGCTTCTGTGTATTTTTTATGTGGAGATATTTCCTTTTTCACAATATGCCTCAAAGCGCTCCAAATGTCCACTTGCAGATGCTACAAAAAGATTGTTTCAAAACTGTTCAATCAAAGAAAGGTTCAACTCTGTCAGCTGAATGCTCAGATCTGAAGGAGGTTTCCCAGAATGATTCTGTGTAGTTTTTATGTGAAGATATTTTCTTTTTCACCATAGGCCTTTAAGCACTCAAAATGACCCCTTGCAGATTCTACTAAAAGAGTGTTTCAAAACTGCTCAATCAAAAGACAGGTTAAATTCTGTGCAGTGAATGCATAGATCAGAAAGAAGTTTTGCAGAATGCTTCTGTGTAGTTTTTATGTGAAGATATTTCCTTTTTCACCAGAGGCCTCAAAACCCTCAAAATGTCCACTTGCAGTTCCTACAGAAAGAGTGTTTCAAAACTTCTTAATCAAAAGAAAGGTTAAACTCTGAGTGAAGAATGCACACATAACAAGTTAGTTTGTCAGAATGCTTCTTTGTAGTTTTAATGTGCAGATAATTCCTTGTTCACCATAGGCCTCAATGAGCTCCAAATGTCCACTTGCATATTCTACAAAAAGAGTTTCAAACTAGTCAATCAAAAGCAAGTTTCAACTCTGTGAGATGAATGCACAGATCAAAAGAAGTTTTGCAGAATGCTTTTTTGTAGTTTTTATGTGAAGATATTTGCTTTTTCACCATAGGCCTCGAAGTGCTCCAAAAGTCCACTTGCAGTTACTACAAAAAGAGTGATTCAAAACAGCTCAATAATAAGAAATGTTCAACTCTGAGAGGTGAATGCACAGATCAGAGAGAAGTTTTGCAGAATGCTTCTGTGTAATTTTTATGTGAATATATTTACCTTTTCACCATAGGCCTCAAAGTGCACCAAATGTCCACTTGCAGATTCCACAAAAATGTGTTTCAAAACTGCTCAATCAAAAGAAAGGTTCAACTCTGTGAGATGAAAGCACAGATCACAAAGAAGTTTCACAGAATACTTCTGTGTAGTTTTTCTGTGAAGGTATTTCCTTTTTCACCATAGGCCTCAAAGCACTGCAAATGTCCACTTGCAGATTCTACAAAAAGAGAGTTTCAAAAGGGCTCAATCAAAAGAAAGGTTAAACTCTGGGTGAGGAATGCACACGTAAAAGGAAATTTGTCAGAATTCTTCTGTGTAGTTTTTATGGGGAGATCTTTCCTTTTTCACCAAAGGCCTCAAAGCGCTCCAAATGTCCACTTGCAGATTCTGTGAAAAGATGTTTCAAAACTGCTCAGTCAAAAGAAAGTTTCACCACTGTGGGGTGAATGCACAGATCTGAAAGAGGTATCCTAGAATGCTTCTGTGTAGTTTTTATGTGAAGTATTACCTTTTTCACCATAGGCCACAAAGCGCTCCGAATGTCCTCTTGCAGATTCTACAAAAAGAGTGTTTCAATACTCCTCAATCAAAAGAAAGGCTAAACTCTGATTCAGGAATGCACACATAACCAGGAAGTTTGTCAGAATGCTTCTGTGTAGTTTTTATGTGGAGATACTTCCTTTTTCACCATAGGCCTCAAAGAGCTCAAAATGTCCACTTGCAGATTCTACTAAAAGAGAGTTTTAAAACTGCTCAATCAAATAAAGGTTAAACTCTGTGAGAGGATTACACAGATCAGAAAGAAGTTTTGCAGAATG
Organism: Nomascus leucogenys; assembly: GCF_006542625.1. NCBI lineage: Eukaryota > Metazoa > Chordata > Mammalia > Primates > Hylobatidae > Nomascus > Nomascus leucogenys. Next base: position 24,104 of record NW_022096093.1, read on the forward strand.
CTTCTGTGTAGTTTTTATGTGAAGATATTTCCTTTTTCACTACAGGCCTGAAAGCAGTCAAAATGTCCGCTTGCAGATTCTACAAAAGGAGTGTTTCAAAACTGCTCAATCAAAAGTAAGACTCAACACTGTGCGATGAATGCACAACTGAGAAAGAAGTTTCACAGAATGCTTCTGAGTAGTTATTATGTGAAGATATTTCCTTTTTCCCCATAGGCCTCAAAGAGCTCAAAATTTCCACTTGCAGATTCTACAAAAAGAGTATTTCAAAACTGCTCAATCAAAAGAAAATTTAAACTTTGAATGACGAATGTACACATAACCAGGAAGTTTGTCAGAATGCTTCTGTGTAGTTTTTATGTGGAGATATTTCATTTTTCACCATAGGCCTCAAAATGCTCCATATGTCAAATTGCGGATTCTACAAAAAGAGTGTTTCAAAACTGCTCATTCAAAAGAAAGGTTCACCTCTGTGAGATGCATGCACAGATCAGAAAGGACTTTCATAGAATGCTTCTGTGAAGTTTTTATGTGAAGATATTTCCTTTTTCCCCAGTGGCCTCAAAGCACGCAAAATGTCCAATTGCAGATTCTTCAAAAAGAGCATTTCAAATCTACTCAATGAATAGAAAGGTTCAACTGTGAGTGAGGAATGCATACATAAAAAGAAAGTTTGTCAGAATCATTCTGTGTAGTTTTTATGTGGAGATATTCCCTTTTTCCCCAAATTCCTCAAAGCAATTAAAATATCCATTTGCAGATTTTACAAAAAGAGTGTTTCAAACCTGCTCAATCAAAAGAAAGGTTCAAATCTGTGAGATGAATGCACAGATGAGAAAAAAAGTTTTGCAGAATCCTTCTGTGTACTTCTATGTGGAGATATTTCTTTTTTCACCATAGGCTTCAAAGAGCTCCAAATGTCCACTTGCGTATTCTACAAAAAGAGTGTTTCAAATTGCTCAATCAAAAGCAAGGTTCAACTCTGTGAGATGAATGCACAGATCAAAAAGAAGTTTCGCAGAATGCTTTTTTGTAGTTTTTATGTGAAGCTATTTGCTTTTTCACCATAGGCCTCGAAGCGCTCCAAAAGTCCACTTGCAGTTGCTACAAAGAGTGATTCAAAACAGCTCAGTAATAAGAAATGTTCAACTCTGAGAGGTGAATGCACAGATCAGAGAGAAGTTTTGCAGAATGCTTCTGAGTAATTTTTATGTGAATATATTTTCTTTTTAACCATAGGCCTCAAAGCACACCAAATGTCCACTTGCAGGTTCCACAAAAAGTGTGGTTCAAAACTGCTCAATCAAAAGAAAAGTTCAACTCTGTGAGATGAAAGCACAGATCAGAAAGAAGTTTCACAGAATGCTTCTGTATAGTTTTATGTGAAGATATTTCCTTTTTCACCATGGGTCTCAAATCACTCCAAATATCCACTTGCAGATTCCACAAAAAGAGTTTTTCAAAACTACTCAATCAAAAGAAAGGTTCAACTCTGTGAGATGAATGCACAGATCAGAAAGAAGTTTCACTGAATGCTTCTGAGTAGTTTTTATGTGAAGATATTTGCTTTTTCAACATAGGCCTCGAAGCGCTCCAAAAGTCCACTTGCAGTTACTACAAAAAGAGTGATTCAAAACAGCTCAATAATAAGAAATGTTCAACTCTGAGAGGTGAATGCACAGATCAGAGATAATTTTTGCAGAATGCTTCTGTGTAATTTTTATGTGAATATATTTACCTTTTCACCATAGGCCTCAAAGCACACCAAATGTCCACTTGCAGATTCCACAAAAAGAGTGTCTCAAAACTGCTCAATCAAAGGAAATATTCAACTCTGTGAGATAAATGTACAGATCAGAAAGAAGTTTCGCAGAATGCTTCTGTGTAGTTTTTAGGTAAAAATATTTCCTTTTTCACCATAGGCCTCAAAGCCCCGCTAATGTCCACTTGCAGATTCTACAAAAAGAGTGTTTCAAAATTGCTCAATCAAAAAAAGGTTCAACTCTTTGAGATAAATGCACAGATCAGAAAGAGGTTTCCCAGAATGCTTCTGTTTACTTTTTATGTGAAGATATTTCCTTTTTCACCATAGGTCTCAAAGTGCTCCAAATGTCTACTTGCAGATTCCACAAAAAGAGTGTTTCAAAACAGCTCAATCAAAAATGAGGTTCAGTTCTGTGAGATGAACGCACAGATCAAAAAATTTTTCACAGAATTCTTCTGTGCAGTTTTTATGTAAAGATAGTTCATTTTCCACCATAAGCCTCAAAGTGCTCCAAATGTCTACTTGCAGATTCCACAAAAAGAGTGTTTCAAAACAGCTCAATCAAAAAAAAGGTTCAACTCTGTGAGATGAATGCACAGATAAGAAAGAAGTTTCACAGAATGCTTCTGTGTAGTTTTAAGGGAAGATATTTTCTTTTTCACCATAGGACTCAAAACGATCCAAAAGCAACTTGCAGATTCTACAAAAAGAGTGTTTCAAAACTGATCAATCAAAAGTTCAACTCTGTGAGATAAATGCACGCACCAGAAGGAAGTTTTGTAGAATGCTTCTGTGTAGTTTTTAGGTGAAGATATTTCCTTTTTCACCATAGGCCTCAAAGTGCTGCAAATGTTCACTTGCAGATTCTACAAAAAGTGTGTTTCAAAACTGCTCAATCTAAAGAAAGATTCAAATCTTTGAGATGAATGCACAGATCAGAAAGAAGTTTCACAGAATGCTTCAGTGTACTTTTTATGTGAAGATATTCCCTTTTTCACCATAGGCCTCAAAGCACTCCAAATGTCCATTTGCAGATTCCACAAAAAGAGTGTTTCAAAAGAGCTCAATGAAAAAAAAGTTCAACTCTGTGAGATGTATGCACAGATCAGAAAGAAATTTCGCAGAATGCTTCTGTGTACTTTTTATCTGAAGATATTTCTTTTTTCACAGTAGGCCTCAAAACGTTCCAAATATCCACATGTAGATTCCACAAAAAGAGTGTTTCAAAACTGCTCAATCAAAAGAACGGTTCAACTCTATGAGGTGAATGCACAGATCAGAAAGAAGTTTTGCAGAATGCTTCTGTGTAGTTTTTATGTGAAGATATTTCCTTTTTCACCATAGGCCACAAAGCGTACAAAATGTCCACCTCCAGATTCCACAAAAAGAGGGTTTCAAAAATGTTCAATCAAAAGAATAGTTCAGGCTGGGCGCGGTGGCTCATGCTTGTAATCCCAGCACTTTGGGAGGCTGAGGCGGGCGGATCACGAGGTAAGGAGATCGAGACCACAGTGAAACCCCGTCTCTACTAAAAATACAAAATATTAGCCGGGCGTGGTGGCGGGCGCCTGTAGTCCCAGCTACTCGGAGAGGCTGAGGCAAAATAATGGCATGAACCCAGGAGGCAGAGCTTGCAGTGAGCCGAGATTGCACCACTGCACTCCAGCCTGGGCGACAGAGCGAGACTCCGTGTCCAAAAAAAAAAAAAAAAAAAAACGGTTCAACTCTGTGAGATGAATCCACAGATCAGAAAGAATTTTTGCAGAATGCTTCTGTGTAGTTTTTATGTGAAGATATTTCCTTTTACACCATAGGCTTCAAAGTACTCCAAATGTTCAGTTGCAGATACTTCAAAAAGACTCTTTCAAAACTGCTCAATCAAAATAAAGGTTCAACTCTGTGAGATTAAAGCAGAGATAAGAAAGAAGTTTCATAGAATGTTTTTTTGTAGTTTTTATCTGAAGATATTTCATTTTTCACAATAGGCCTCAAAGGGCTCCAAATGTCCATCTGCAGATTCTACAAAAAGAGTGTTTCAAAACTACTCAATCCAAACAAAGATTCAACTCTGTGAGATGAATGCACAGATTAGGGAGAAGTTTTGCAGAATGCCTCTACGTAGTTTTTAGGTGAAGATATTTCCTTTTTCACAAAAGGTCTCAAAGTGTTCCAAAGTCGACTTGCAGATTCTACAGAAAGAGTGTTTCAAATCTGTTCAATCAAAGGAAAGGTCAACTCTGCGAGATGACTGCACTGATCAGAAAGAAGTTTGCAGAATGCTTCTGTGTAGTTTTTATGTGAAGATATTTTCTTTTTCACCATAGGCCTCAAAGCTTTCCAAATGTCCAACTCCAGAGTCTACAAAAAGAGTGTTTCAAAACTGTTCAATCAAAATTATGATTCAACTGTGTGTGACGAATGCACAGATCAGAAAGAAGTTTCACAGAATGCTTCTGTGTAGTTTTTATGTGTAGATATTTCATTTTTCAACATGAGCCTCAAATCCCTCCAAATATCCAATTGCAGATTCCACAAACAGAGGGTTTCAAATCTGCTTAATCAAAAGAAAGTTTCAACTCTGTGATATGAATGCACAGATCAGAAAGAAGTTTCCAGAATGCTTCTTTGTAGTACTATGTGAAGATATTTCCTTTTTCACCATAGGCCTCAAAGCACTCCAAAGGTCCACTTGCAGATTCTTTAAAAAGATTGTTTCAATTCTGCTCAATCAAAAGAAATGTTCAAATCTGTGAGAAGAATGCACAGATCACAATGAAGTTCGCAGAATGCTTCTGTGTACTTTTTTATGGGAAGATATTTCTTTTTTCACCATATGCCTCAAAGTGCCCAAATGTCCTCTTGGCAGATAGTACAAAAAGAGTGTTTTAAAACTACAGAATCAAAGGAAATTTCAACTCTGTGAGATGAGTAAACAGATCAGGAAGAAGTTTCACAGTATGCTTCTGTGTAGCTTTATGTGAAGATATTTCCTTTTTTAACCATAGGCCTCAAAGCGCTCCAAATGTCCACTTGCAGATTCTTCAGAAAGACTGTTTCAAAACTGCTCAATCAAAAGAAATATTCTGCTCTGTGAGATGAATGCAGAGATAAGAAAGAAGTTTCTCAGAATGCTTCTGTGTAGTTTTTATGTGAAGATATTTCCTTTTTCACCATAGGCCTCAAAGCGCTCCAAATGTCCACTTGCAGATTCTACAAAAATAGTTTTTCAAAATTGCTCAATCAAAAGAAATGTTCAAATCTGTGAGACGAATGCACAGATCAGAAAGAAGTTTCACAGAATGCTTCTGTGTTGTTTTTATTTGAAGATATTTTCTTTTTCACCATATGCCTCAAAGCGCTCCAAATGTCTGCTTGCAGATCCTACAAAA
>NW_022096094.1:0-3763 GCF_006542625.1 Nomascus leucogenys
CAACTAACATAGTTGAACGGTAGTTTTTATTGGGCACTTCTGAAACACTCTTTCTGTAGAAAATGCAAGTGGACTTTCAGGGCGCTGAGAGGCCTATAGTGTGAAAAGGAATATCTTCAAATAAAAACTACACAGAAGCAATCTGTGAAACTTCTTACTGTTCTGTGCATTCAAACTAACAGAGTTGAACTTAGTTATTATTGAGCAGTTCTGAAACACTCTTATGTTGAAAATGCAAGTGAACATTCCGGCGCTAAGAGGACTATAGCGGAAAAATGAATATGTTTCAATAAAAACTACACAGAAGCAATCTGTGAAACTTCTTTCGCTTCTGTTCCTTAAACTACACAAGTTGAACCTTAATTTTGATTGAACAGTTCTGAAACACTCTTTCTGTAGAAATGCAAGTGAACATTTCATGGCGCTAAGAGGCCTATAGCGGAATAGGGAATATCTTCAAACAAACTACAAAGAAGCAATCTGTGAAACTTCTTTCTGTTCTGTGCATTCAACTAACAGAGTTGAACCTTAGTTTTGAATGAGCAGTTCTGAAACAACACTTTCTGTAGAAAATGCAGGTGGACATTCAGGGCGTAAGAGGCCCCATTGTAGAAAAAGGAATATCTTCAAACAAAAACTACACAGAAGCAATCTGTGAAAACTTCTTTCTGTTCTGTGCATTCAACTAACAGAGTTGAACCTTACTTTGATTGAGCAGTTCTGAAACACTCTTTCTGTACAAAATGCAAGTGGACCTTCGGAGTGCTAAGAGGCCTTCAGCGGAAAAAGTAATATCTTCAAAATAAAAACTACACAGAAGCATTCCGTGAAACTTCTTCCTGTTCTGTGCATTCACCTAACAGATTTTAACGTTACTTTTGATTGAGCAGCTCTGAAAAACTCTTTCTGTAGAAAATACAAGTGGACATTCAGGGCGCTAAGAGGACTATAGTGGAAAAAGGAAAAAGTTCAAATAAAAACTACACAGAAGCTATCTGTGAAATTTCTCTCTGTTCTGTCCATTCAACTAACCGGAGTTGAACCTTACTTTTGATTGAGAAGTTCTGAACACTCTTTCTGTAGAAAATGCAAGTGGACCTTCGGAGCGCTTAGAGGCCTAATAGCGGAAAAAGTAATACCTTCAAATAAAAACTACACAGAAGCATTCTGTGAAACTTCTTTCTGTTCTGTGCATTCAACTAACAGAGTTGAAACTTAGTTTTGATTGAGCAGTTATGAAACACTCTTTCTGCAGAAAATGCAAGTGAACATTCAGGGCGCTAAGAGACCTATAGTTGAAAAAGGTATATGTTCAAATAAAAACTACAAAGAAGCTATCTGTGAAACTTCTTACAGTTCTGTGCATTCAACTAACAATTTTCAAGCTTACTTTTGATTGAGCAGTTCTGAAACACCCTTTCTGTAGGAAATGCAAGTGGACCTTCGGAGCTCTAAGAGGCCTACAGCGGAAAAAGTAATATCTTCAAATAAAAACTACACAGAAGCATTCTGTGAAACTCGTTCTGTTCTTTGCATTCGTCAAACAGAGTTGAACCTTAACTTTAGATTGAGCACTTCTGAAACACGCTTTCTATAGAAAATGCAATCGGACATTCAGGGAGCTTAGAGGCCTATAGTGGAAAAAGCAATATTTTCAAATAAAAATTGCACAAAGCAATCTGCGAAACTTCTTACTGTTCTGTGCATTCAACTAACATAGTTGAACGGTAGTTTTTATTGAGCAGTTCTGAAACACTCTTTCTGTAGAAAATGCAAGTGGACATTCAGGGCGCTGAGAGGCCTATAGTAGGAAAAGGAATATCTTCAAATAAAAACCACACAGAAGCAATCTGTGAAACATCGTACTGTTCTGTGCATTCAACTAACAGAGTTGAACCTTAGTTATTATTGAGCAGTTCTGAAACACTCTTTCTGTAGAAAATGCAAGTGAACATTCAGGGCGCTAAGAGGCCTATAGCGGAAAAATGAATATGTTCAAATAAAAACTACACAGAAGCAATCTGTGAAAGTTCTTACTGTTCTGTGCATTCAACTAACAGAGTTGAACCTTAGTTTATATTGAGCAGTTATGAAACACTCTGCAGAAAATGCAAGTGAACATTCAGGGCGCTAAGAGGCCTATAGTTGAAAAAGGTATATGTTCAAATAAAAACTACAAAAAAGCCATCTCTGAAACTAATTACAGTTCTGTGCATTCAACTAACAGAGTTCAACCTTACTTTTGATTGAGCATTTCTGAAACACCCTTTATGTAGAAAATGCAAGTGGACATTCAGGGCGTTAAGAGGCCTATGGTGGAAAAAGAATACCTTCAAATAAAAACTACACAGAAGCAATCTGTGAAACTTCTTACGGTTCTGTTCTTTAAACTAACACAGTTGAACCTTAATTTTGATTGATCAGTTCGGAAAAACTCTTTCTGTAGAAAATGCAAGTGGACATTCATGGCGCTAAGAGGCCTATAGTGGAAAAGGGAATATCTTCAAACAAAAACTACAAAGAAGCAATCTGTGAAACTTCTTTCTGTTCTGTGCATTCAACTAACAGTGTTGAACCTTAGTTTTGATTGAGCAGTTCTGAAACATTCTTTCTGTAGAAAATACAAGTGGACATTCAGGGCGCTAAGAGGCCTATAGTGGAAAAAGGAATAAGTTCTAATAAAAACTACACAGAAGATATCTGTGAAACTTCTCTCTGTTCTGTGCATTCAACTAACAGAGTTGAACCTTAGTTTTGATTGAGCAGTTCTGAAACACTCTTTCTGTAGAAAATACAAGTGGACATTCAGGGCGCTAAGAGGACTATAGTGGAAAAAGGAAAAAGTTCACATAAAAACTACACAGAAACTATCTGTGAAACGTCTCTCTTTTTTTTGCATTCAACTAACGGAGTTGAAGCTTACTTTTGATTGAGAAGTTCTGAAACACTCTTTCTGTAGGAAATGCAACTGGACCTTCGGAGCGCTAAGAAGCCTATAGCGGAAAAAGTAATACCTACAAATACAAACTACACAGAAGCATTCTGTGAAACTTCTTTCTGTTCTTTGCATTCATCTAACAGAGTTGAACCTTACGTTTGATTGAGCACTTCTGAAACACCTTTCTATAGAAAATGCAATTGTACATTCAGGGAGCTAAGAGGCCTATAGTGGAAAAAGTAACATTTTCAAATAAAAACTGCACAGAAGCAATCTGCGAAACTACTTACTGTTCTGTGCATTCAACTAACATAGTTGAACGGTAGTTTTTATTGAGCAGTTCTGAAACTCCCTTTCTGTAGAAAATGCAAGTGGCCATTCAGGGCGCTTAGAGGCCTATAGTGGGAAAATTAATATCTTCAAATATAAACCACACAGAAGCAATCTGTGAAACTTCTTACTGTTCTGTGCATACAACTAACAGAGTTGAACCTTATTTATTATTGAGCAGTTCTGAAACACTCTTTCTGTAGAAAATGCAAGTGAACATTCAGGGAGCTAAGAGGTCTACAGCAGAAAAATGAATATGTTCAAATAAAAACTACACAGAAGCAATCTGTGAAACTTCTTACTGTTCTGTGCATTGAACTAACAGAGTTGAACCTTAGTTTACATTGAGCAGTTATGAAACACTCTTTCTCCAGAAAATACAAGTGAACATTCAGGGCGCTAAGAGGCCTATAGTTGAAAAAGGTATATGTTCAAATAAAAACTACAAAAAAGCCATCTCTGAAACTTCTTACAGTTCCCGTGCATTCAACTAAA